>NW_015090885.1:14704818-14727832 GCF_001431845.1 Calidris pugnax
AAAGCCTTGCTGAAGTCAAGGTAGATGACATCTGCTGCCCTCCCCTCATCCAACCAACCGGTCATGGCATCATAGAAGGCTATCAGATTGGTCATACATGATTTACCCTTGGTAAACCCGTGTTGCCCACTTCCAATAACCCCCCACTCTTCAACTTGTTTGGAGATGACATCTAGTATGAGTCTCTCCATCACCTTCCCAGGGACAGAGGTGAGACTAACTGGTCTGTAGTTCCCAGGGTCCTCCTTCTTGCCCTTTTTGAAGACTGGAGTGATGTTGGCCTTCCTCCAGTCCTCAGGCACCTCTCCTGTTCTCCACGACTTCTCAAAGATGATCGAGAGTGGTCCAGCAATAACGTCTGCCAGCTCCCTCAGCACTCGTGGGTGCAACCCATCAGGGCCCATGGACTTATGAATGTCCAGTTTGGCCAAGTGGGCCCGAACCTGGTCCTCATCTACTTGAGGAAAAATTTCCTCTCTCCATACCGTCCCCCTTGCCTCCAAGGTCACAGATTCATGAGGGGCAGTCCTAACAGTGAAAACTGAGGAAAAGGTTTCACCTGTGCAGGATGGTCAGACACATTTACTAATACTTGGGCTGATGGGTGTGCTTTCTCAGCTATGGGAAAAAAGTGTCCATGATCTACCTATTTTGAAAAAAAAAAAACCCAAACAAAAACAAAACCAAACAAACTTATTCATACTTACATAAATGATTAGCAGAAAATTTGTAATGTACCTGGAGGCTCAGCTGCCTCTAATGGTTTATCTTGCTACTTATTTTACCCCTGAACACAATATGGTCAATTGTCAATATCAAATCTGTCAATAATTTATTTTGTAAAAAGCAAAAGACCCAAACCTAATTAGTGCAAATAATAGCACGTTTTTAGACTAATGAAATATGTTTGATAAGTTTACCTGTTTGTCCTGCTCTTCAGTTGCTTACAAACAAATCTTGATACTGTAAATTTCCATGTTTTTAATTACTGCTGTAATTTTATGGGGGAAAAAACAGGTGGATTTGCAGCATCTTTGTTCAAAATTGGTATTAGTTGGCTCATATGAATGTAATCACTAAAAAAACAAACAAAAACACAAACAAACCCACAAAAACCCAAGGGAGGCAAGTTCAGTGTTTAGGTAAGGGTTTTGTTCAAAAATGGACTGTGACTGTTTCTAATACTCTAACAGTTGCAGGGATAGGCCACTTGGAATAACATGAGAAACATTTTGTGGTGAGCAAGCAGGTGTGAATAGTGTTGGGGTGGGGAGGTGAAAAGCAGAAAAAGGGATCTCACCAGTGAAGCTTTGAATCGGAAAAGGACATGACTCAGATTTTTAAGAACTGCCAAACAATTGTATAAATGTGTTCCTGGGGTGACCTAACAAGTGTTTGTCAAGCTCAGTCAGTCCTGTTTGCTCCCTGAGAAAGAAGTAACCAGAGTACATTGTTTAAACGGTCGGGTTTTCATTGCTTGGAATACTTAATGAGCGTAAAGTTGCACTATTGATTCCTACAAAAGAGAACACCTTTAGGAAACAAGAGTGGTCTGCTCTGAGCCACTTGACCCAGCTAGCTTCTAACACCAGTGGTGAGAGTCCATAAAGTTTTGAGCACAACCTCCATAACACCAGCAGCTTTTAGTGTGCTTCTTACCAGCTGCCCCCCAACATCCCTTCTTGGGAAAGGAGGAATGGCAATGAACTGGAAAAAAAAAAAAGAAAAAAAAAGGAAAAAAAAGAGGTATTCAACCGTGGTGCACTGGGTAGCCAGCAGAGCTTCACAACCCAGGCATTTCTGCTACAACTTGGATCTCCCAGTAACATCCACAGCAGATGACCAATCAACACTACTGAATGGTCAAAGTTTAAAGGATCTAACTGAGGCAAGCTCATGTTAAATCTGAAACTCAAGTTAATAGTCCACTGAATTTCACTGAATTTTTAGAGTTGGAAGGGACCACAGAGATCATCTAGTCCAACTCCCCTGCTAAAGCAGGACCACACAGAGCACATTACTCAGGACTGCATCCAGGCGGGTCTTGAAAAGCTCCAAAGAAGGGGACTCCACAACCTCCCTGGGCAGCCTGTTCCAGGGTTCCGTCACCCTCACTGTGAAGAAGTTTTTTCTCATATTTGAGTGGAACCTCTTATGTTCCAACTTGTGCCCATTGCCCCTCGTCCTCTCACTGGGAACCACTGAAAAGAGTCTGGCTCCCTCCTCCTTCAACCCTCCCTTGAGATATTTGTAAGCATTAATAAGGTCTCCCCTCAGCCTTCTCTTCTCCAGACTAAAGAGTCCCAGCTCTCTCAGTCTTTCTTCATAAAGGAGATGCTCCAATCCTTGAATCATGCTGGGCATTAACATTCTCCCTCTGTCTGTGGAGCAGAAGATCTGAAGGTTTCTACACAGTAAGGAGACAGCTTTAAAAAACAGTTACAGCTACTCAGAAAAGCCTTAAGGTCTTATTGATCTGTCATCTGTCTTACCTACTGGATCATGCTTTAGCTCTCCGTAATAAAACCACAAGACACAATCCTGGGAAACAGTCAACTATACACACTTAAGGAACCACATGCACACACCCACTATTCCCTCTCCTCTCTTCGTTACAGCCATTCTGGGCTTTCAATTCGATCTCTTGATTATGGTATAGTTGGTATGCCACAAATTTCTTAGCAGTCAAAATTAAAGCCAACAGAGAAGTGTAGTAAAGCTATTCTAGGCCAGCATTTCCACAAATGAAGAGCTATGCTCATTGTGGCACCAATTTGTTCCAATTTCTGATGGCTGTATTTACTCATACATGAGCTGCAACCTACCTCTCATCTTGGGTGACTATTTTCCACATGGATGCCCTTTCAGTAGTCCTGTTTTCTTTCATATCCTCTCGCCAAGCTCCCTGCTTTCTGTTCTGCTCTAAAGCATGCCCATTCCCATACTTGAGTTTTTCTCCTCAGGCATCTTATCCTTCACTATTCTCTTGGTTTCTTGTGGTTGTTTTTTTTCTCCCTATGAAAAGAGTAACACACATAGAAAAAGCTTTTCACCCAGTCCTCCTTTCACTACCCACACCCCTGATTTCTGTTAAATTCTTCAGACTCTTGGAAAGGGAATTCCCTGATTCCAGGATCCACCCTCCTTAAAAAGCCCCTTGAAAAGCCAGCCCTGTACAGTGCTATACCCACTGCTTTCCATTCTTAGCCTGGTGCATCAGTTCATCCAAAGTCTTTTGGCTCCAATCTTGGAACATCTTTGAAAAAAAACTGTCAACAAAAATCTTCTACTACTATCAGTCGCATTTTTAAAGATCTATTTTACTTGAACTTCGCTATTCCTGTTTATGTGGTACTGAATCCACAACAAGCTTATGCTTTGTCTCTACTTAGGCTAAAAAGAAATAGCACTATTGGTGTGATGGATACACCTGTTGTAATGACAGTCAGTGGCAGGCCCACAATACAACAATTTCAGGAACTGTAGCTCCAGCTCTGGTCATTTTCAATAACAGTTTAACTGAACCCCTTTTAAAACTAACTAGGAATGTTAGGGACCTTTTTAGACCAGTCCTTCAGATAGATGACCGCCCTGTTCATGCAACATGCACTTTATGCACTACAAATGTGATATATATAACTAAATACTGTACTGTAAGATGCTGTTTATGCCTCTGTCAAGAGGTACCACTACTGTAGCACCAGGGCAGCCAAAACAGAGTTCATATTAGTGATTAGTGTTCATAACAGATTTCTTGCACAGAATTTATGAAAGGACAAATTTTCCCACTTGGTTTACTGACAAGCATGAAACTGAAAATACAGCCACAGCTAAAAGCTGCTCCTTCAGTTTCAGTCAACAAATTGTGGAATTTAACGATTTTCTTCTGGTAGTGTCATCAATGTAGTTAGAAATGACTATGTAGTTTTTCATAAATAGCTCCAACATCTTCATTGATTTCCAAGAACCCTTGATAATGACCCAACCTGTCGTCATAGTCTGGAGCAATGCTAGCAGACATTTTTATGCATATAACAATCTCTGAAAGTCAATTGAGAAATACAAAAGAGGATACAGAAAAAAATATCCTAAAGAATTTTGAATGTGCTTTTGTTGTATGGCATAGAACCTATGAGCCTGACATAAACCACTGAAAGCCTCTTGAAATTACAAGTGGACTGAGTGTTACAAAGCGGAATAAAATAAGAAGATACAAAGGTACAAAGCAAAAGCCTTTAATACATCTTTACAGAATATTTTATCTGGGCTGAACGATGGGAAAATAGATGACAACAAAGTCCTTGACACTAATCATAAACAGCAATGTCACCCGATGCTCCTGTGATGAATGTGCTTTGTAATAAAATGAAAGCATCAATAGCGCATTATGACTTTACCTCAGTGTAACTGGCAGTTGAGAGAGTGTGCCTACATTAGCATTCCTGTTAAAACCAGAAAGGTGCTTTTCAAAGAGTGTCCCAATAGCTCCCACAATCAGCACTTGGGTCCATGTTGCAGAATGGCCTCAGAGCACGTGGGCTGGATTTCTTTTGGACAAAACAAAATTGGAAGATATGCTTAATAAGCTTACCTTGGGTGCTCCAGCTGCTAAAGGGCAGTCAGTCCATGGGACCTGACTAGAGCCTGTCCAAATTAGCTACCTTAAAAAAAACAACAACATATATATACTGGGTCTATATAAGCATATAAGACACTGAGTCTTTAGCACTGTTTGTTTTGGGTCCAGAAATCAATTCCTGTGCTGCTCACTAATGTAGACATAACTATAGTCACCTTGAGATAAGATAGATCCATATATGCACAAGTATGCAAGTACTGCCTCCACAACTTCATCTTAGTGAGGAAGACAAGGCCACATTGCCAAAAAGTGTTTGGAGTTCTTCCAGTCTTTTATTAATTAATTAACGCTTCCAGAACTGGCAGTTCATTTAATTCCCTTCTACCTGGAAGGTGATTTTCACTGAAACTGCATTTGAAAATTTGCAACCAGGAAGCCTTGTACAGACTGGCACTTCTGTGAGTCAGCAAGTAGAAAACTTGGGTTGATGCACCTTCCTGTAGACACTTCCTGCTGGAAGAAAAAAAGCAGCATATTACTGTATCATGCTCTTGTTTTTCTAAACAGATAACATTACCTATTGATTTTGTAAGTATCTCCTTCCTCTGTTTTGTAGGCTTTGTTTTAAAACTGTGGGGGCAAATGCCCTTTTCTGAGTCAATGTGCAAATAGAGGGCAGCATAGAAAGAAGGCTTTTAGTGTTCAAACATAATTATTAAATACAAGTTTGAGAAATATGGTTAAGTATCACATAAGAAAATCCTCTAGAGCTATATTTTAGTTGTTTGTTGTTGTTTTTTAATTATTATGCTGTTATATTCCTCATTGTTGCTTACAAAGCTTCATTAAGGTTAGCAGTTACAGGAAATTTCCACAAGGTCCCTTCCAGCCACAAGTGTTACTCTGTAACACCACTCAGAACATTTCTGCTCAATGACACATGAGTATACCTGTAAGTCATTTTGTCCACATGATATTCACAAAGATACTTTGCCATTATTAAATATTTCATGATAACATTAGACATTTTACTGTAGACATTGAGTCTACTCAATCAGTGGCCCAAACACACCTCCTCTAACGGTAGCAGTTGAAGAAGTAAGAGTAAGAAGTAAGAAAGTACCAGAAGTACATAAGTAGTACCAAACACAGCATTGCTCCCACAAAAACACAAACCCTACCTTTAGGCAGCAAACTGTTCCCAAAGCCAATGGCTGAGAAGGAGATTTTGCACAATTGTTCCAATCCACTATTGTTTTCTCTGCCATTATTTTATTTTGATCTATATAACTTTTCTTGTGGCCTGAATGGGAAAGGATGAATTCTTTATGACAGATGCTCATTTCTTCGCCTTCAGAATCTCAACAGCGATCCTCACACTCAATGGAAGAGGACAGATAGCCAAGATGTGGGTCTACTCACTGTCTTGACTCTTAGTCAAGTGATTAGCTAAAGTAGCTACCTATATAGACTGACAATCTGGAATTGAATTAACAACAGGTAATAGACTGAATCAGCTTCAGCTGTTTATGACTTAAGAAAGAGCTCACAAAAAGTACCTGCACTGATTAAAGCAAATTGATTGAGTCAAACCGATGCTACTGTCTTGATCAGCTTCCTCTCAGTTTTTCAATTCTACATTAGTTAAGAGGGACTCAGACATAGGATTTTTTCCTGGAAAATGCAGATAAAACAATTCTCTTCATCTACTCAGAAGACTTTTCTAGTTAGAGTGCATGTGGTGATCATCTAGAAAAGACCATGATAAAGTGGAATGAACAAAGATAGAAGGCATAAAAACTCTTATACTTAAAGCCTAACATTGCTTTGGAAAGCCTGCTTTTGTGCTATTTCATTAATTGGGGTTATGTACTTGCTGCTTTATGTCAGCCAGACTGCTGGTGAAAACATTTAACATTCAACATGCCTGGGTTAAAGTAGTTTTCTTCTTGGGGCTCACAGTATTATAATAAACACATGCAACAAAAATAAATGTACGGTTCTACACAGTTTCTCTACCATACCATATTCTTTCATCTATACATTATGCTATGATTATATATTTTCAGTGCATACCAACATATTAGGGTTATTGTATGTTCGTGAGAAAAGTGATCTGGTAGGAGAGAACAGAATGAACTGGGGTGAGCTGGAGGAAAAAGATAGTGACAGAAAGAGATACAGGAAAGGAAGTAGATGATAAAGTGCAGGAAAACGTGCATGAAGTGAAGATGTATTAGAAGAATAGGACTGAATTAAGAGAAGAAAACGGCAAGATACTCCAGAATTTCTCAGGTAATAATACTTGCTCCCTAAATGGCTAGAAAAATAATAAACACATCACCCAAATGATTACTAGGGCCAGAACCCTCAGTCCAGCTTGCACACCTAAGCAACTCACTTCTCAGTTGCGAAAAATTTACCGGGGATACAGGCTGTTTTCTGCTGGCGTTAGAATATGGCTACCTGTTGTTTGCTCTTCCCATTGCAGGGGACAGATTATGCCACATGGGCTCAAGCAATCAGTAAGGTCCCTATGTCACTTCAGACTGCGTATGTGATCTAGTATTATGTATCAATGAACGGTCCAAGACTAGGATATGTCTAGGAGCGTATACATCCTTGGGCTTGGACCAGAATTCTGCTTACTGAAAGGGAGAGCTGAGCCCTACGTGTCTGAAAACTTGCAGATACAGCTATAGACTGCTTGTGAAATAATCGCACAGGCTCAAGAATAAAACAGCCTCCTTTCTCTCTCCCTCACACCCATGTTTTCCTGACTTAACACAAACATACAAATAAACTGTGAAAAGTGGCCAGATCTTGCATTCTAATCCCTGCTTTGCCGCAGGCTCTGATGTGACCTCAAGAAAGTTATGTCACCCTGATTTCAAGTCTCACCATCCATAAAACTGTAGCCTTCCTTATCTCATTAGCTGCTTTCCTAGTTAATATTTCTTGTCTTTTGTCCATAAGGAATTAAAGCAATTTAGACTCTCTAATATACCCTTCACAAAAAAAAAACCCAAACCCAAAACCCCACACCTCAACCCCAACACCAAAGCAGGTCTTAACTCAGCTGAAGAGAGCCATCAGGCCAGTGTAACCTGGGCTGGCTGCAGTAGTTAAAGTTTATAGACAAGACCATACCTGAGCAGAAGAGATTTACCTCAAGCTCTACCCAGAATTTCTCTGTCTTCACTCTTAGTTTAGCTGAGTGCCAACAGAAGTTCATCGCGTGCCACTTTCCGGTGTGTAAATGTATCTTATACCTTTGGGGCAAGAATAAGAAGTGATAGATGATGTAGGCACACAAATTTTACTTCAGAAAGGAGAAACAAGTTAAGGTCTATTAGTCTAATTAATCTAATATCATCTGATTTGGTGTAACCAGCACACTGGGGAATGAAAATAAAGCAAAGATACAGCCATGATACTTCTTCCCTATGTAACTAAGGCTCACGTGCTTCCAAGTCCCAACCTTGAACTCAGACATTCAGCGCTTTTAAGTATGCAGCAACTGTCATGACAGGTTGTAGACCTGCCGTGAGGTCCACGTATGCCAACTGCCAGTTCCCTCTGCAAGGTCCAGTGGAGAGGAGAGGCTGACAGAGGTTTTGGTTTTTTGACATTTAGGAATGCGTGGCTTTTAGGCTTTTAGGAATGAGGTCACCAAAGATATTCTAGAATCAATTCAGTCAGACCCCATTAGTGTCATGAATGTTGCTGCTCATAGAGGATGAGTCATCAAGATTAGACTAAAAAGAAGATGGTTACATACTGTAGTTCCTTATGGTTCTCAGCAACATTCACTTTTATTGTTCCAGTTTCATGAGAGTGCCTGAAACGTGGCCGGTATTTTGCAAGCCCTGCTTTGACACACATATAGGTCCCCAAAGAAACGTGGGGACCTTCCATTAAGGAAGCATTCATTCACACACAAGCATGCTGCTCTGAGAAGGGCTTTATCCCCACATGCTGCAAAATGTGATCTCCCTATGGCTATAAAGAAGATTCACTATCATTCCTTGAGTGTATAGCAACAAGAGGGTCTATTCATATTCTTAGGAAGAATTACTAGAAATACCATCCTTCCTTGGTACTGAAAAACAATTTAAGAGGACAATAATGCTAGTCCATATTGCTAAGGAACATAGTATCTGGTGTTTCTTTCTGAAGGCTAACTCATGCAATCACATGACTACTTGTGACCTTCAACTCCCTTGATAAAAGTAGTCTTTTATCAGCCTAGTTAAAGATCTAAAGCTGAAAAATCTGAACCCCTGGGCAAGATGGCACATAGAGAAGAACCCCAAGTTATTATGTACTTTAAACAAATCTTGTGACTTTGACTCATCTTCGAACAGATAGCTTGAGCAATGTTGCATCTCCTAAATTTTCCTTATGCTTTGCAGATGATCTCAATGCCCAAGTAAAAATGTTACTTAACATGCAAAATAATTTTAAGATAATTGCGTGGAAAAGATTGTACTTTCCAGCACGTTTGCTTAGGACACAGCAGTGGGAGGCCCCATTTCCACTTGCTGCAGAGCTCTAAGTGCCATTTGAGCAAACAAAACATCATGCACTGCATCGAGTATCTTTTTTCCTTCTCATCATTTTTATTTTACTTCATGGGGAACTGCTGTTTATAGAACAGAGTGACTACTGTGATGGATGACCTGCTGCTCAAACAATGAAGGGTGAGGTCTAGGGACTCTGGATTTCTGCATTCAGCTCTGCAAAGATTTGACACGTGGCTCTGATGAGATCAGATGCAGCCAAACTATATCCCTTAGTTGTGACTACTATTAATATCTAGTGTACTGTGTAGCTCATAAGACACTCAGATGCAGACCCCTATAATATTATACACTGCATAAATGCAGAACAGGAAGACTGGCTGGGCCCCCAGACAGCTTACTACTTAATGACTCATACAGTCATTTTTGGATACTTGGCTTAAAACACATTATGCTAGTTTTCAGAAGTCCCAAGAGGAAGTAGCTCCCAGCAGTAAGAACCAGGGCTGCAGGTCCTCAGCAGCCTTCAAGACGAGGCTCAAGAAGTGAACAAATTCTACCTAAGACTCTGTGGCCAACGTTTCTGGTCGGCAATGTTTTTCTGAAGACATATGATCTGCCAACAGGAAATTAAGCTGTTTTAATAGGGTGCAGCACACAGCAAATGTCCCAGTTATCGAAGCTCACAGCATTAGCAAATGGTAGTTGTCCTTCTGCACATCAGAATGAAATGTGAAGCAGGACTCACCTCTGTTCTCCAAAGGGCTCATTAGTCATAGCTCAATGTTTTACAGTTGGTATAATTTGACCAGTATGACTCAAGAATGCTAATAAAAAAATACGAATGACTGGTTTCTTCTCAGCTAAAGCACCCTGTCTACTATCCAGGCTGCTATAATAAACCCAGTAAACATGAACAACACAGAAAATACTACAAGGATTTTCTACCAAAGTAGTGTGAGTCCCAAACTGCTGCTATTTAATTTCATGCCAGCACCAATCAATGCAACAATATGCTAAAAGTTGTGGGGAAAGGCTTCTTACCAAACCTGCACAACTTAATGTAAGAAGCAGAGAGTATCATTAGAGTCACTTCCTAAGGGGAAGGTAGGTATTTACTACAATTTCCCAGGGGTCTATAAAGTACATCAATGAACCTGAAGTCCTGAAATCCTATTCAGTGCCTAATACAGTTCTGTTTTGGCAAAACTCCACTGAAGTCAACTAGAATTTCTGTTCAGCTGAAAGACAAGTTTAACACAAGCAAGCCAGCTATGTTATCCCTTTTTTCCTTCAGTAAGTCTCGCCCCTTATTTGCAAAAAGAGGTTTGGGCTCCAGTCTCCCTGGATCCTCCCATGCTGAGTCTGGAACCTACTTTGAATTCTATTATTGAATTGGTGTCCTTTTTCTTTCCTTCATTTAGGACTCCAAACCTATCTAAGATTGTGTTCCAAGGCTTAATTACATTTCATGTTTTATCTTGTATATAGTACACAGAAAAAAAGGCCAGCATTTCTTGTTTAAATGCTGGGTATTTGGCTTCTGATTTCAGTGAAGCTAATTATGCAATATGTTTAGTGGGTCTCCTTTAGGCTCAGATATCCCATGTACTCAACTATTTATGCATTTTAACTGGAGTTTACATGAGGGTCTAAATGCTTTGCCAGAGTCTTTGAAAGATAGGCTTTGCCAGTGAATGCATATAATTTGCTTTCATACACTTTAAGTTAAGCATTCAAGGTTTCGAAAATGGAGGTCACAAAGCAAAATAACAGCTGTATGGAGTTAGCTGACTAGGCCATCATGCAGTCACATACATTTTTGATACTAACAAGCAGGAGGCCTCCATTTTTTTCTTGCTGGCAATGCTACCAATTTGCTGCTTCTCCTTAACACTCTAACTAGCTACTCTATGGTATTGTTTTAACAAAAGGTCAAGTTGACCTTCAACAGAAAAAAAACATATGTTATTAGGTATGTGGTTAACAAGAAAAATTTATCTTTTGATGTTTGCTTTGATGAAAGTAACTAGTGATTTATAACTAAAAGGAAGAGGAGCTTGTATTTAGGAAGAAGTGTTGTTATTTTTTTTAAGCAACTTTAATGTTGCCAGAGACTTTTCCCTGAATACGTTTTCAGCATCCTCTGAAAATGTGTTTAACAAGCCTTGGGCCTCCAAAGCTTTCCAGAACCTATATCTACCTTTTTCACAAGAGAGAGGCAGAATGTGCATTGTTCCTCCATGTATTTGATCTGTCTGTCACCTTCCATCTAGCTGCAGTTTTCTTTCAAATGCTTTCATCTGAAGAGAGCTGCAAAAAGAATCAAGATAACAAGCTAGATGTTGTCTCACATTTAAATTTATCAAAACTTGAATAACAAGTGGAAAATGTACCCTTTTTTCTATTTGTGGCTACAATTGCTTATGTAACAGGATGTGGCTTCAGATATATCTGGTGCAAATGCATCAGCATATATGGGTCTTTTAAGCATCCTAAAAAGTCAATTTGCTTTGCAAGGTAAGACATGCAGCCATAGGTGAGTCCCAGCTGGCAGATATAAATATACCCCAGACCAAGAAAAGGAAAGAGAGGTAAGCACAAAAGCAGCTCTGAGCTCAACACTTCCTCCTCTCCACCCTTTCCTGCCACTACAGAAAAACACAACTGTCTGATATGGAGGAGAAAAGTGTTTTTCAGACACCTCATCCTTGACAGAAAATACGACACTGATTCTGTGATGTTTGTGCCTGAGGTAGGACACTTGTTGAGTGGGAGGCAACAGCAAAGTACAGCACCATCCATGAAGACTTTTTGGCATTGGTGCTAAACAGCATCGCAATAAAATACTGTTACCAACTCTATGTAACTACATGATGTTTTGTTTGCATCATCATAGCATCAATGGCCCCAAACTGGGTAGGCACTGAAAATTCCAGAGACTGAAGCTTAGACTCCTCTTATTTTAAAACAATAGCAAATAAAGGGACATCTATGTACCCTTGGTATTCTGCAAGATGTGTATTTTGGGTAAGGCACAGCTCGAATTTCTAAACTAAATCTCTAGCTGATCTTAAGGTCAGTTCTTCAATAAAGCATGAGGAAGAGAATACAAATGGAGAGACAAAATTCAAGTGTATTACTAAATGAATCACTGGTGTTTCTATCTCTTGCAGAAGCAACCAGAATATTGCCTAGAATGTCAGATTCTCCTCTGCAAACGCTGGAAAAGCAGTCATGTAGGACAGGGAGCAGGAAAAGAGAGAAAGAAGGAAAACGTGTCAAAGTCAACATGTCTGATAAAAGACAAAAATTTTCCAATATCGACTAAATAAATAAAGAGTTTATAATTGTCCCTTTCTCTAGTAGATTGCTTATACCCATTAAAGTACCCTAGTATAAAAATTTCATTAGAAATGGCTAAAGATTCACTCTCTAAAGAAAAATGTGACTTTCACCTTGATAAATAAAGCAAGTATTGAGTTGCATGTAATTCTCAAAGAAGGCTTAACATGCATGTAAGACCTTACAGTTCTCCAACACTCTCTCCTTGGAACTCTTTGTATAATCAATGATTTATTTTACAAAGGTGTAAGTCCCTTCTTATGGTAAATTCAACAAAAATGACCATCTTTGAACTCTGGCCTTGGTTTTATCAGAGTGAATCTGAAGCAACCCCACTGTGTTCTGTGTGTCCTTCTGACACACAGACAAAACAGAAGTCAAACTCTGGAACTCAGGTCCCAGCCTGAGTTGGAAATGAGACAAATAAGTGCTTTCAGCTCCATAAAAGAAAAGCCCAATATACTGACCAGCTAGTCACCTTCACTTAATTCCTTGAATTGTCATCAGGCACTGAACAGTGCCTATTTTAGTACTAGGAACTAATTGGAATGGATTGTCGTAAGACACTTATGAGAAATTGCCCTTTTAATTTCTTTTTTCAAAGTAATCATCCATATAGACATGCCATTTTGCGCCTGCAGAAGCATAGAGTAGGGGCATGGCTTTTACTGTGAACCTTCTTTTTTCTGTTTCTGGCAAGTATCCTAGATTTTGTAATTTAATATTTCTGCCAAAAGCACTGGAAACATTTGAGATGATCCTCATGGGATTAAGGACAAACTGTGGATTTCATTCTTGGCATTGGACTACACTGGAAGCCTGCATTTTTCTTGCTGTTCCTGAATATTTGAGAGCTAACCAAATAAGACCATAGTAGAACTTAGAGTAACGATGCTGTTTTACTTTTTCTTCTTAAACCATCCCAGGATCTAATGCACTCCTCCTCTTAAGCTAGGGAATGTGTTCAGATCAAGTGGGTGTGTTTATGCTAATTAATCTTGCATATTAACAAAGTGAGAACAGGCTGTGGTGTGGACTTTTACTTTTTTTTTCCGCACACTAGAAAATGTGTACTCAGCCATGAATCCTGCTCCTGTCTCGCAGATGTAGGGGGTCAGTAGCACAAGGACAGCCACAGTGAATCAGACCAAATCTATAAAAAGCCAGGATTCTTCCTCAGACAGTGGCCAATAACAAGTATTTTGGGAAAGAGTACAAAAAACAGGGCAAAATTTACTTCCTCTTATATACCCTGGTGAGATTTGGTAATTCGCTGTTCAGGGACAGCATAAGCCAGCAGCTGGTTTTGCATCTGTGTATTTGAAAACCTTTCTATGAGTTTCTTCAGTTCCTTTTTTGAGCCCATTTATACTCCTGTGTCCATAACACCCATCACTCTTACAGTTTATTTCTACCGTGCCATGTAAAAAGAACTTGCCCTCAATAAGCACGCTGACTTCTTGTCCTGTGATAGAATAATCCCCTCTGTAACCCCTCACCATATGTTGACCATATGTTGAATATCAGCTCATCAGCAGTAGAACCACTATCTGTCCCACCACCCTCTGGTGGGGCGCGAGCTGAAATCAGAAGTACAGAAGGAGATATAGAGACAGAACAAAGAACATAAGTTTTATCTCTTGCTGTCACTATATCCAGAAATTACAGGGAAAACTTCCAGAAAAACATCTAAACAGTTTCCGAACTCACTAAATAATAATCAAAGCCCTCAGAAATCTAGTAGGTCTCCCTTGCAGAATAAGCCCAGGGTTTTGTACTTTAAACTAAGAAACTGCTCAAGCTAATGAATGACAGCTGTTAGAGATCACCTCCCAGTACTTCCAGGAAGGTCTGGAAAACATGCTAGCTCAGACATTTTTAAGGATCCAAAGAGCTCAGTGTTGAAAAAACCAATCAAATCTATCAAACTGTAACTTGCTATCTGAGTTTATGGTAAACTTGACAAAAAATTATACAAGAAAGTGTACAGCAAAACTTAAAACATATAAAAACATATAAAACTGTTGAACAGTTCAAGTAATTCGTCTTTTATGAAAGTCCAATTTAAATAACTGAGCTACAGATAGCACATCCAAAACATTGACTTGAAATTAGCAAGAAATCAGTCAGTTTAAAAATTATAAGAACTTAAGAACCTTTCCTATTTCCTATATTGTAAGATTATTCTTCAAAAAAAGTGTGTGTTCTTTAAAATGCTCATGCTTTCATGAAGCCCCCGGAGTCATCCACTATATATTGCTATATTCCTGTGACAAAACTGCCCTGAAAATGTAACAGGAATGAGTTGATACATTTTTAGAGTAGTATCTTCCACAATTCCACAGACAATTCTTATAGCTAAATGTAAACTGGGAAAGAAATGGATCACAATGATAGAGGAGGGTCACACTGATACCAGGGTGAGGCAACGGAACAACTATTCAGCTAGTGCATCATATCTGTATCCTCCATTTTCCCCAGTTAACAGATGCAGACCCTTATCTGTTTACGATAGAGACTGTAAAAACATTAATGATGGATTAAAGCCCAGTTTTTAAATGCATTTTGATACTGTGCAATTTTATAACCTAAGAGACAGCCTACAAAGGTAGGTAAGGTTCTGTCCCATGGTTTTCACACAGCCCCTTGTTTTAAAAATGAAAGCCATCCTCTGACATCCTCCTTTCATAGCTGAAAACAAGGTAACTTCTCCAAGACATCTTACGAAGAAATTTAGAGGGAGACATTCTGTTTCTCCAGACAGCAGGCATAGTGCTGCTGCGACTGGCCAGTATCTCACATTAATGGATAATGAGGAAGTCCAGAAGACAGGAAAAGTTTGAAACTTGTGAGAGAGGAAAATTTGCAGGAGTTTTCCATAAGTAAGGGTAGAAAACAGCTCTCTCTTGTGAAAAGTAGACTCAGAACAACCCTAAGGACTTGTGTTTCCACAAGAAACAGGGGCCTTGGGGAAAACCAGTGATGAGCATGTGATAGTCTAGCCTGGGACTTTGAAGACAGTTTTGAAGAATGGGGGAAGGAAAGCACCAGGACAAGGCTCTGGGTTTTATTACACCAAAAAAGAATGAAATTGAAGAAGTACCCAGAAGGGGAAGATAACGCAAGTGCTGAGATCCAGTATTGTTTGGGACACTCGGTTTCATTTAAAAGCTGAAAAGACAATGAAATCCCACAGAACTCATGACAAGGCATGCTCTGGCAAGAAGGATGAGTTACATAGGCAGACAAAAAAGGAAGTCTGATGCTGAGGTGGTGCAGCTGCCCTAGAACATCCTCCACCTTATCAGCATTTTTGAGGTCTGTGGTAAGGAGTCACACAAAAGAAGTTCTTGGTAGACACTAGTATCAGTAAGAAATTGATTCTGCAGCTTTCAATATGCTGGGCTACTCCTCAAATCCATTTTAGTCTTTGCAAGCCACACTGCACCCAACAGAGCTTCCCTGGAGCAGTTCAGCCCATTTGGGAAAACTCACTTTTAAAAAGTATTAGTGTTTCCAAACCGACTGTCACAAACTGGCCCCATACACTTCTGCTCTCTGCCCTTGCTGTCCTCTCTCCCTCAAAATACACCACCTATATTCACCTGTACGGGGGCTCTTCCACTTCGCTCAATCTCAGTCCCCTCTGTGGTCCCCAGTGTGATTATCTCTGCCTTGGTGACATCACCCCATACACAGAGGTACACCAATGGGAGATGAAAGATTAAGAAACTTGGGCAACAAAGGAAGTGAAAGCTGTGATTCAACAGATGGTGATTTCTCTTAGACAAAACTAAAATCAGAGTGCTGCCAAGACATTAATCGACTGGTCTTTTAAGGTGCTTCTTTTCAAACCAGACACAAGAACAGGCAGTAACAAAACATTGTTTCTCAGAGTTTTGAGAGAAGAAAAATATTGGTCAAAACGGTTAATTTAGAAATCCACTAACCTGTTGATGAAGATCTGCAGTGTTTCACTTAAGGAACACGTGCATTTCATAGCTAAATAATGTGTTCCAGTCACACACTTTGCATGTGGTGACAGTGGTCACCATACAAGGAGCTAGTGGGCTAGGATTCTCCACCCTGGCATAGAGACACCTTTGGGAAGCCTGATAGCATGGATAGAACAACTCTTCACTGTCTCTTCAGATATTCAAGAATGGGGAGCCATCAAAGAAGATAAGAGAAGCTGGGTTCTAGACAAGCTCCTTTACCTTCTTTTCCATAGAAGTCCTGCCTGACCTTACCCCTGCAGCACGGTGCAAGGGTAAGATTAAGATGGTGCATTAAGTCTATGGTTCCACTAGATGGTAAACTAGCCCTGCAGCGCCACGTTAAAAGCCAGGAATCATCATAAGTCCCAAAACGTGAGCACCTAAATGACCACAACACTCCTCTTCTGTACAGTCTCTTGGTTCTTACATTGGTCATCTTCCTTGTCAGCGAGGGTGAGCATAGCACCTTTTTCCATGGAAACCACTTTCCCATCCTAAAGCTCTCTGTTGATTCTCCACATCAGCATCGCAACCCTCCCTGCCACTAGCCTTCCTGCTAATGCTGTCTTGGGTGGTGGAAAAGATACAGCTGCTACTTCCCTAAGATTTCTATTCTAATAACTGCAACCATTAAAAAACCCTGCTGAGTACTATACGATGCTCACTTATGTGTGCCTTACATAAGTCTGATCAGCAAGTGCAGACTGTGCGATTCTCTGATTTAAAAACCTTGAAAACTGCAGCAAACTGTACAAAAATGAAATATGAACAATTACAAAGTTACTGGTGTGCATATGATTTAGTTCAGCTGATTAAAGATGAACCAGAACCTAAAGACACAGCTTTCACTCTGCCACCATGCCTTACACCAGGGAGGGTTACGGACACACAGGATACTAAGACAGCACTGCAGTATTTTTAAACCAAGTTGCTGCTGTTGCCACAGCCACAGAGAAAAACTTTAGTATCTCTCCCTCTTGTGAGACTGGGAAATTTCTTATTTTACACAATGATAAAATGTGTAGTGCTTTCTGACACCCTTAGAATCAAGGCTTCTTGATAGGCATTACTGAACTTAAGGGAGCATAAGCTCATGATTTTAGATTTGAAGTTTGAAGTTTGAAGTTCAGTACTATAGTTATGCAGGAGCATTTCAAAGACTGTAAAACTCTGGAGATCTGTAGAGCCGCACAGACAGCAGAGCAGTTTCAACCCCTCCATCACAGTGTATGTCTGTTACTCAGAAATAGCTGCAGACACAAGTCTGTTAAGGCTTGTGAGCTAACTCAGCTAGTCCTTTAGCTTAACCATAAACAACGTACCGATTATTCCAGGGAAGACGGAAGGGTGTGTATTTTGGCTTCTGGATGGACTTTCATAACAGCAAACATTACATTTAGTCTGTATAAACAGCTACAGTGGCTGCACGAAAAAAAAATAATTATGGCACTAGGGCAGGGGAGCAGTGTGCTTGACCTAGAATTTCAGAACAAGAAAAGAAGTAGGGAATCCACTTCAACAGATCAATTCTGCTCATTCTTTCCCTTTTCTTGGAAGCCTGGGAGAGAGGTCATGCTTTGGCTTTCCAGCCTTGATGAAGCCACACATGCAATAGCTATGGTTTTGGAAAATTCCTGATGTTTCATGAAGGTGGTGTTATGTAATAGCAAATCTGAAGGCAGAGCTGAAGGAAGGGTGCGGAGGAAGCAGGAAAACAACCAACAGACCACTCACCACAGGGGAGACTGTAGCACCTGACCTGGTAGCACATTTCCAGAGGAAGTTGCATGCAGCACATTTTGGGGCCTGATTGTTTAGTGCAAACCTCCCCAGGGGATTCACGCTCTTTGGGCAATGCTACATTTCACATTTTCTCTTCTCTTTTATTAACTTTGTGACCAAGTGACCTAAGGTGACCCAGCGTTAGAGGAATAAAGGCTTTCCTAAAGCTTTTCACAACTTTGCTTACCTTCCAGGAGGTAGCCTGAAGCAATTTCAGCACAGCAGCTTCTTGTTCTGTAGTTACCCTTTCCCCCTGTCATACACCCAAGAGAATCAATCCCACATTAAAAAAAAAAAGTAAAGAAAAAAATGGGGGTTTCCTATGAACCTGCCTTTCAGACAAATTACTGAGATGACAGACATAGTTGGAAAAGTTTTCATCTTTCTCTTACAAAATTCATATGGCCTACCATTTCAGCTCAGTCCCTCAAGCCTTTATTTCTCTCTCTGACACATACTGAAATACTAACTTAATTCAACTTATATCGTCACATAAAACCTTTGAGCCTTTGTTAGACAAGAGCACTTGTTCAACCTTGCAAGCCCTCAGCATCACTTTGAAGTCACATTTAAGGCTTTGTGTGATAGAGTGAACTGGATGAGATTGGCTTTTAACTTTAGAATTTATAGAAGTGCCAACTTGATGAGGAATTTTTCTGTTCTCAATGAATTTCTTCCAATTTTCTGATAAGAACCAGCATTAATGCAGTGCTCAAAACAAAAGTATCAAACAGCCTCAGTGAAAGCATTGTGTCTGTCTCAGTCTGAATCAGACCTGACCATCCTTCACTTCCTTAGAACGTGAAATCTCTCTTGTTTTTTTGTTAATACTCCATTTGTGCATAAATTCTCATAGAGAAGAAAAACAAGGTAGACAGCACCTAAATAAATGCAGCAGAGAAGCTTCGGAGCTCTTTTAAAAACAGAGGTTAAAAAAGCAACAATGAAAGAAAAAGATTAGCAGTATTCTTTTTTTCACTGGAGGTCACCTTACATAAAAAGGTAGATAAGAGTCTAGTTCTTCAAATCTTCTTGAAACCACTGTAGCTTTACAACCTTCTCTAGAACCACACTGGTTTGCATTGGTAGAGGCTTTGGCTAACTTCTAAATGGCTTTATCAACTCTAAACGGCTGCACTCTCATTGCAAATAAAACTCACCACAAAGACACTCACCACACATACATGTATGAAAATGGATGACTCACTAAGTGATACAATATTCAAACTCATCTCACCGTGCAAATTTGTGGTCAGATTTTAAAAACTGACATAGACATTTCAAAGGGAAGTCAAGACCTTGGAATTTCATCTAGCCAACTGAAAAAGCGTAAGATACATTTCCCCAGGTTTAGTTCTTGTTGTTCTGCAAGAACCAATTCCAAGCTTTGTTTTCACCTTTGATGTAAGCTCCGAGTGCCTTTTTCCTCTTCCTTTTGTATTTCCAAAGAAACAGAAGAGCACAGAAATTCAACAGCACCCACGCAAGCTGAAAGCCCCCACCCTACATACCAACACTAAGCACTGAAAATGATGATCAAAATGTAAGCTGTCATTTTCTTGCCTCTTATCACTGTTGAGTTGTTGAGCGTCTCACGCACATCAGTTCGTGCTGCTATTCTCAGCTCTGCAGAAAGAAGTAAGCTGAAATGATGTGGTGAAGCACACCAGTTAAATATATTAAAAGAAAGCTTGAGCTACTCTCTACAATGCTATTTTTACCGGACAGCACAATTTGGTTGTACACACATAAACAGGGCTACCAAAAAAAATATATCTCCCATGCAAGGTGCCTCATTTGATGCCTTGTCTTCTAACTGCACCTTCCCGACTGTTGCAAAGGGAAAGTATATGGCATTTGGCTGACATTTCAACCTTAAATGGCCCACAGAAGGAGTTAACACGAGAGGATTTAGGACAGAAACAGCAGGAGTACCAATTTTACACTCTGCCACTCCCCCTCACCTCCACCAGAGAGTGCAGCCTAACCACATTCCGGCATCCAGCCCAAGAAATCCCAGTCTGTAAAGAAGTTGTGTTTCTAAGATTCAGCAGCAAGAGCAAGACGCTGACCTGACAATGTGGTTGCAGCAAAGAAAAGTCTCACTAGATAGAAGAAAAAATTCTTCCCAGTGGGCGTGGTGCCGTGCTGGAGCAGAAGCCGAGGCACGATGACAAACCACCCCCCCTATAGTTTTTCCAAATGCAGCCAGACAAGGAAGGCCCTGTGCAACCACATCCAGCCTGGAAACTGTGAGCCCCTAGAGTTGGACTAGAGACCTCCAGAGGTCTCATCCAGCTAAATTACCAGATGTTATCAATCAAAGTTTGCACTCAACCTAATACAGAAAAAAATCCCATTAAATGCTCATCAACATGAATGCATTTTAAGTATCTTTTGGGCTCAGCATTTCTTTTTTTCCATTATAGTGGTATCTAGGAAAGCCCTAAGAGAACAGAGCTTTCTTTACTACAGTAAGTAGTGTGGAAGTGCACAATGCACACTGGCTACCATGAAAATGTTTGGGTAAGTCCAGTGGACACAATTCAAGAAGAAACTGAGCTATCACAGCCAGCCCTGGATAAAGAACTGTGGAAAAAGCTGCTTAGTGCAGCCAAATTAAGCAGACTTACCATAGCCCTGAGATGGTAGTGTCCTTCTCTCTCAGCCACAGATCTCTCTTGCAAATAATGACACACTCCTTCCCTCAGTCCTGTCTCCAGTGGCTCAGGTCTCCTGGTTCACCAGGGATCCTGTCCTCCAGCTGATGGCAGAAGAGTCCAGCTCAGAGGTCTCCTTCCCTTCTTAGAGAGCTTCAGCAGCTTTACAGCATCCTCTGCTGCCAGAAAGCAGAATCAGATCAGAAATGACGTGGACTAAACCTTTGAGTGAACATTATTTCTTTATACACACCCACCCACCAAATTACCTTACAATGAAAAGAGCCAGATAACGAAGCCCTGGTCCATATTAGGGACAAATCTCCTTGACTTCCACAGACCCACCCTTGAAACTGATCTCCTCTTGGATACCACAGGTGTAAAACAGACTTGAAATAGCAGAAGCTCACTGTTTCCAAGGAACAGGCCCATACCAGTGTACAAACCTTGCAGGGCTGGGCTTTTGAGGCAGCTGTGATTTTTCTCAGCCTAACCAAGATACTGTTCCTCAATTCATGACAGGTTTAATGAATGTAATTTTTTATTAGAAATTTATAATGTGCATAATTAAAAAAATAACATTAGTAAATCAGCTGTTTGATTTCAAAGAAAACTCTCCTAGCTCAGTTCAGCACAGTACTGTCATTCACAGCTGCACTGTCACTTACGTGTCTGCTCAAGGAAAAGTGTGGCTTTATTTGTTTGCTAAAGTCTTTTGTCATTGTGCTAATTGGCTTGTTGTACTGTCCCGCAGTTGATATGGCCAGGCATGGCACCTGAGAAAATAGAAAATCATTTTAATGGATCTGGTGCCAACATAAGCATGAAGAAAATTGTACTCTGAACTGTAAGTTGGTGATAATCAGTACCTTTGAACATCTGGCTCTACATAACCTTTCTCCTTATTACTTAAAATTCTTATTTTATTAGGAACAAAACTGTGCTTCAACTTTAGAGAGAACAAAAAAGGCATAAGCATATGCCCTCTGAAATCCATGGGAAATATTCCCATTCTGGTCAGGTTCTAAAAACCATCACTGTGAGTTTAAAACCAGCACTACCACACACGGGTAAGCAATTCCATTCGGTTCATAGGATAGCTCGGGAAAATCTCTCTTTACTTCCATTCCAGCCATCCCCGGCCCTATATGAGCCATTACTCCCACAAGGACCCTGCAGCCTCACAGGGCTGTGCTGAACAAACCGGGTTATTTGATGCCACAACGTAGAAGCGCTTTACGGACGGCAAGGACAGCGGGCACCCTGCCGAGACAGACCCCCCTCTACAGGCACAGATACACATATATATATATATATATATATGATCATAGAATCGTCTAGGTTGGAAGAGACCCTTGGGATCATCGAGTCCAACCATCTACCCTACTCTACAAAGTCCTCCCCTACACCATGTCCCTTAGCACTGCATCTAAACGGCCCTTAAACACAGCCAGGGATGGTGACTCCACCACCTCCCTGGGCAACCTGTTCCAATGCCCTATCACTCTTTTGGTGAAAAATTCTTTCCTAATGTTCAATCTAAACCTACCCTGTTGGAGCTTGAAGCCATTCCCTCTCGTTCTGTCACTAATTACCTGTGAGAAGAGACCAGCACCAACCTCTCTACAGTGTCCTTTCAAGTAGTTGTAGAGAGTGATGAGGTCTCCCCTCAGCCTCCTCTTCCTCATACTGAACAGTCCCAGCTCCCTCAGCCGCTCCTCATACCATTTGTTTTCCAGCCCCCTCACCAGCTTCGTTGCCCTCCTCTGCACTCGCTCCAGCACCTCCATATCTCTCTTGTATTGAGGTGCCCAGAACTGGACACAACACTCGAGGTGTGGCCTCACCAGTGCCGAGTACAGGGGCACAATCACCTCCCTACTTCTGCTGGTCACGCTATTTCTAATACAAGCCAAAATGCCATTGGCTTTCTTGGCCACCTGGGCACACTGCCGGCTCATATTCAGCCGTTTGTCAACTAGAACCCCCAGGTCTCTTTCTTCCAGGCAGATATGTATGTCTATATACACACACGTATAGAAATGCGTGTTTATATACCCCGCGGAGCGGCCCGGCCCCGCCCCGCCTCCCGCCCCGTCGCGTCCCGCCCCGCCGGCATCGCGGTGC
>NW_015090885.1:14727842-14742842 GCF_001431845.1 Calidris pugnax
GTGGCTGGGGCTGTGGCGGCGGCAGCAGTGGGCCGCCATGGCGGCGTCCAAAGAGGATGAGGAGGAGAAGAAGGAGGAGGAGGAGCTGCGGCGGCGGTTCATGGCGCCGCCGGTGAGCGGGCTGCGGGAGCTGCGGCGGCGGCGGCGGGAGCTGCGGAGCCGCATGGAGCTGCTCATCATGGAGACGCAGGGGGAGGTGTGCCGTGCCCTGGCCGCGCTGGACCCCGGCGCCTCCTTCGCAGTCGATACCTGGGAGAGGAAGGAAGGTACGGGGGATGGGATGGGATGGGAGGGGATGGGATGGGATGGGAGGGGGTGCCCACCCTGGGCTGAGGCACCCCGGGGGTGGTCGGTGGTGGCCCCGGCGGCGGGGTGACCCTGGCGTTGTCAGGCGGAGGCGGCATCAGCTGCGTGCTGCAGGACGGCGAGGTCTTCGAGAAGGCGGGTGTCAACGTGTCCGTGGTGTCCGGGCTCCTGTCCGAGGAGGCAGCGCGGCAGATGCGAAGCCGGGGGAAATCTCTGAAGGCCAAAGACGGTAAGATGTCCGGCGGCGGGGAGGGGGAGTGGGAGGTGTGTGTGGGGGGGGGGTGTGTGTGCGTGTTTCACCCCCGTGTGGCTGCGGGGGTGCTCTAAAGGCAGGATCTGGCCTTGGAGCAGAAGGTGAGGGAGGCTGATCCACCACGCTCACGGGAAGGTTTCGTTTGTATCATGGTAGTTGCTAACCAGCGCGCCTGGCAGGTGGGCTTCCATATCCCTAAAAAGCAAGGTGTCAGGGGGCTGCCTCCAGTCTTGCTGGCTGTAGGCAAGGTACTGTAGGCACAGTAATGATGCTGTAGCTCAACAGTGAAACGGCGCAGGAGTTAGGTGCCAAAGAGGTGGAGGCGGAGAACCAAAAAGACCCAAAAGCTAAAGGGGATTCACAGAATCACAGAATCTTCTAGGTTGGAAGGGACCTTAAAGATCATCTTGTCCAACCGTCAACCTAACTGACAAAAATAGACACCCGCACAACAAACAAGAAGCATCACCATCGCCAAACCATACCTCCCAGCACTACATCAACCTGTCTTTTGAACACAATCCACGTTTGTACAGTAGAGGGTAACTCTGAGGACTTCCCACCGCTCTGGTGGTGGAAAGCCTTAGCAGTGCCTTATGGTTAAAGTGGTCTTCATCTAATGGGTGTGCTGACATACGATTGCATTTTAGGACAAATACCAAAAAAAAGCATTTAATTAGGCACATGGAAGTGTGCAGTTGAGAAGTAAATTGCACATTGATTTATAATTATGTGACCCAACATCAGAAATTTTCTTGTAGTGGAACCTAAGGAAAAATATTGGTATTTCTTAAATGATAATAAATGAAGCTATTTGAAAAAACCTAAGGGTTTTTTCTGTGTATCTTCTTATCTAGGAAAACTACCTTTTTGCGCCATGGGTGTGAGCTCTGTTATCCATCCAAAGAACCCTCATGTGCCAACCATGCACTTCAACTACAGATACTTCGAAATCGAGGAGGCAGACGGTAAGAGGTGTAGTCCATCAAAGTAGGTATGAAGCGTGTGAGTCTGTACGAAGGAGGTGGGCACACACAGCCAGGGTGAGAGGTTAAGAACCCGACTGGGTTTGTTCACAGCTGTGCCAGAGCCTGCTGTGTAGCAGTGGATCTCAGCCCCTGGCCTTCGTTTGGCCATCTGTAAAATCAGTGTGATGCCTGCATCTGGTGCAGTAAAGGTGCTTGTGGTTTACTTTTTGAGCGTACACCAAGGGCTTCAGCCTGAAACTAAAGTGTGGGAGGTTATAAATAAGTGTAAAACATATTCAAAGAAGCAAGTCTAGAATTTAGTAGAAGAAAGGTCTGTGAAGGACTGATAAGCATTCTGGTCAGGATAGACCTTTGTCTCAGAAGCCGGGAGGACGTGCTGTCAGAGATAACGCTCTCTACGTGCACTGTGCCTTTCTTCCTGGAGTTTCTGCCTTTGGCCACCGTCAGAAGCAGGACTGTAGGCTAGGTGGTCCCGTGCTGAGAGCCCGTCTGTACCTTGTGACAGTGTATGTACTGTCAGAAGCTCAAAGACACTTTTCTTTCAGTTATTTTGCCAGAGCATTATGGATCATTTATAGTGAATTACTTCCCTGGATCAAATAATGACGTTCCCTTTCTTTGGTGTGCAGTTTCTGGACTTCTGAATAGGAGTCACACAGAATCTTCTAGGTTGGAAGGGACCTTAGAGATCATCTTGTCCAACTGTCAACCTAACTGACAAAAATAGACACCCACACAACAAACAAGGAGCATCATCACTAAACCATACCTCCCAGCACTACATCAACCTGTCTTTTGAACACCTCCAGGGATGGTGCCTCAACCACCTCCCTGGGCAGCCCATTCCAATGGCTGAGAACCCTTTCAGTGAAAAAAATTTTCCTAATATCCAGCATATTCTGTGTGATTCTGTGTGATGTTTAGGATGATTTTGTTTTGTATTGTAAAAGTAGTTGTTAGTTCTTGGTGAACCACTAGTAACATATTTCTGTTTGGAAGTTTACAAGAAAAACGTTGCTGCTTGCCTCTCCTCTAGGAACTAAACAGTGGTGGTTTGGTGGTGGGACTGACCTCACTCCAACGTACCTGAATGAAGAGGATGCCATTCATTTTCACAAGACTCTGAAAGAAGCCTGTGACAAGCATGATCTGAAGCTGTATCCCAAGTTCAAGAAATGGTATGTGAGGAGAGATGTTCTTGGGTTCCTTTTGTGGGAGCAGAAGGCAGCACTGGGTATCTCCAGTGAAGTCTATTCTAGGAACAGTAGGTTCTGCTCTGCCTTTTGATAAATATCAGGAGACCCTAATGAAAAATGGCAGATGTGCACTGGGACAAAACGTAGGCTAAAGCAGTCTCTTATTTACAGAGGCCTGAGCTTTTCAAATCAGAGGGCTAACAACTGGGATCATAAATCCATAGCCTGAATAAAAACCAAGCTGACTTTACAAGACTTTGCAAGCCACAGACCTCACTAAGCAACTCAAAACATCCTTTTAGCCTCTGGTATTAAGCTCGGACAAGACTTTTGCCCCATGGACTTGCACTAATTCTCCTTTGAGTGAAGTCAAGGTAAATGTGCATGGCTGTAGTGTGAGCTCTTGGGCCAGCACTGCCGTTCTGAAAATCCGACTCCAGTTTTTCTGCCTTCAGTCTGACATCTATTACCTTTTTTTTTTTTTTTTTTTTTTTTTTTTTTTTTTTTTTTTTTTTTTTTTTTTTTTTTTTTTTTTTTTTTTTTTTTTTTTTTTTTTTGCTAGGTAGGTAAAGGATCTTGTCTTTAATATAGAAGCTTCATAATTTTGATTGAGCTGTAATTTTTTTCCAGTGACACATTCACTGAGGGTTGAACAGCATATTGTTTAAAGACGCAAACTTTGAATGCTCTTCTTGAGCCGAGAGATACAGGTGATGGGATCCTCCACTAGTCAGTGGGGACCTGCTGCTCTGTGTCTGATAATCCTATCTGCTACAAGCTGTGGGATCCAGGAGGGAGGGGTTACCCTTTTGTAAGCTACCAGCTCTTGTCTCAGGACAGGAGATAAAGTGGGTGTTGTAGCTTGGGCGTGAATCACTTAGAGGAGCACATCTTACACAACCTTAAGACTACAGTCTTGTGCTCTGAGGAATTTTTGCATGGTAGTTCAGAGTGTCTGCCTTCATGGTGAGGCTGTTTGCAGCCTAAGTAGCCTAGCAATGCCAGCTGCAGGGGGCCGGAGAGAAGGATTCCTGTTCTTAGTCTGAGAGCAGCTCAGGGAAGGATCAGTTGTATCCCATGGACAAAGGCAGTTGTCTCAGTCCCAGCATGAGTGTTTGCTGTAAGCAGCAGCCGCTGTGTAGGGGCACACAGTTCTCGCTGCTGGAGTAGTGTGAAACTCCTCTGAGCTTTGTTAATTAGCATTGCCCCTTTTCCCACCTTTCTCAAACATAAAAGCTCTTGTTATGTTTACCCTGCTGTCTTCCTGATCTAGCTTTAAGACTTTTGTTAGGCTTGTTCTCTTTTGCATATCTGACTCAGTCTTTTTTTTCCTAACTCTTCCTGCTGCTATAAAACCCCAAAAAGCTGCTCATCCCAGTGAATAAAAAAAAAATTACTTAGGTTATCTGTTACATCTACGTGTCTCTCCTGCTATGACCATGCCATTTATATTGCTTGAGAACAGCAACCATGGACGCATACACGCATGGAAAACTAGTCCTAAAGGAAGATGGGGTTTCCTTGGCGTTGATGGTTTCTGCTTCCTACTTCCTTTCCATTTCTCCCACACGTGAAGACTTGCAGGGCATGGCTGCCCAAGCAAGCAGCTATAAGCAATACAGGGTGTGGATACAATGAATCAGTTAACTTACAGTAATTGCACACCTACATACAGTAAATACAAAAGAGATTAATTGCCTCCCTATTGTAGGATAAGCTGCGCTAACTCCTTGATAAACTTGGACATGAGCCATGAACAACCACTGCTAGAATGGCTCCATCTTCCAAGTTTAACTATTACAAAGCCTCCTTCCAAGGAAGGCTGTTTCCCTTTTAATTTTTCCTTAAGTGGCTTTCTTATCTGGTACTGGGTTTTTAGATTCTTTCCGTTTCGATGCAGAAAATCAATTCTTTCACTAGAATGGCAAAAAGAATAAAGAGGTTCTCTTCCAAGTTTATTTCGAGTTCATCTGAAAGCTGTAAAAACAATTTGGTATCTATATGTAATTCTGGCAACGAAATCTAGAAAAAGCTCTTAGGGTGAAGTCTTGAAATCATGTGTTTCTCCTTGTTGGTAGAGGATATGGATTGGATCACTCCACATGGAAGTATCTGCCATGGTGTTTGAGTGTTACATGTTCAGTGACTGCGCAGCGATACGTAGCTCTGCAGAGACCATTTAATCAGAGTTTTTACTGTAATTGAATGCAGGAGCATTTTCCAGATGGTGCTGTACCATCTTGGCTTTCAGCAGTCAGTGGGGCACCTGGCACTGCAGGAGCTGACTTTTCATCAGGATTTCACTAGTGCCATCCTGTGCCACATAGCTGTTTGGAGTTCTGTTTCTTTGAATATTGTGGACCGTGTTAATAACTGCTACCTCTCCTAGGTGTGATGACTACTTCTATATCAAGCACCGTGGTGAGCGAAGAGGGATCGGAGGGATATTTTTTGATGACATGGACTCTCCCTCCAAGGAGGAAGTATTCCAGTTCGTGAAGAGTTGTGCCAAAGCTGTCGTGCCTTGTTACATTCCCATTGTGAAAAGGCACTGCCACGACTCCTTCACACCAGAGGAAAAGCAGTGGCAGCAGCTTCGGAGGGGACGGTGAGTACGGAAGGAACAAAATAACACCCGGGAGGTGGATTACGCTGGCAAGAGAAAAAGTAGCTAATTCTTTATGGTTGCAGGATTTATGTCCTGATGTGCATTTTATGTCCTCTTGTGCTATGGGCTACATTTGCATAAGTGCTCTAAAGCTTGCCAGAGGATTTCAACATTTTTGTATACAGAATTATTTTTGAAATCGAATGCTAGATTGCTGGGGAGGGTGCAAAAAAGCTAGCAGCACACCCTCAGCCATTTCCCCCACTCTCCGGTGTTGCAGCATAAAGCAACTCAAACAGAATGCCACAGTTTCTCTCCTAGTCCTTCAAAAACCAAGAAAAGCTGCTGCTTTGTAACAGGCAAAGGGGCGCATGTGTGCTCAGTGTCCTGAGTCTTGCCTTTTCCTGCAGCCCGATGATGCAGGTAATATGACTGACCAGTGACATGAGGAGCAAAAGGGTGAGGGAGTCACGCTTCCTAACCAGTAATGAAGCTAAATCCAGAAAGTCATGGAATAATTGTACCCAGGAGTACTTTCAACTTCTTACACACATATTTATTCCATCTGATCTTGGCATTGAAATGAGGACGGAGTGAAGTCTTTGTAGGAACAAAGATAGAAAGGGGTTTTGTGTTTCTAGCATGGTCCAAAGTCACTTTAACTGAAGGGACTTTGGAGGATGCTTATTAAAGTGAACAACTGCTAATGCTGAAAAAGCTTAAGTACATTGGCAGGTACAGTTGCTCTCCTTTCTCTGTGTCCTGTTACTGTGTAAGCACACAGAGGAATGAGAATACATGTGGTCTGTACAGAACTGGGAAGTCTCTAGTTTGCAGAGAAATCTGCAAAGAGTGGCACAGAGAAGGGCACAAGCGTTCGTGTTTAAATAACTGACCTGCAGCAGTTGCTCAAAAAAAGATATATGCTTAATTTGATGGGACTCTTCCTGGGACCATTAGGCTTTCAGGATCCAGTCTGTGGATGGGATTTAGCAAACCTGCTAAGGTTATAGGGGGGAATAGCTACTTTAAGCTGCAGGCAGGGCCAGCTGATGAGGCCTGCTTATTTTCTTGGATCTGTTTGCAGGTTATTGGGCTAGGCAAAGCTCTCCATTTCTGCAAATAGATAAGAGCTCCTCCCTTCCTCTACCTCTGTTAAGTACTAATGCCTCAGTACTGGTTATTAAGATAACCCCTGCTGAAATGTCACTTCTCTTTTCCTCTGCTGGGGGCAGAAAACCATCTATTCTGGCACTTAGAAGTCCCAGCCAGCACTCTGAAGCTGACTTCTGCTGCTTTCCAGATTTCCCCAAGAAGCAGATAATCTTGTTCTGACCTTGCTGCTTCTGTGTCCTTCAGCATGGAGGACTGCACAGTAGAGATTTTCCTGTGATTACTTCCAGTTCCTTTAAGACTCCTTTTAATATCTGAGACCACCACACGAGTACTAGCATAACCAAGCTAAACTTGACATCAAGCTTACCAGCAGGGTTGAGGCCTAGCATAAGTAAGCTAGTCTAGCACCACGCAGAATACTCTGTTTGGATAGTTTTTCTGCTCTTGTTTGTTAGCTAAGGTCATTACTTCCTATGCTTTGTGGAGTGGCAAGGCCACACTCCTACACAGAGGATGCTGGAGAAGAGTTGGCCCCACAAGAGGGTTCACACAGCAGAAAGACAAGCTGGTTTCGTTTGGTGTCTGCTAGTTGAAGAAGGTACAAGTCATTTCTGATAATAAACTTGGTTTTCTGTTGCATTTCTTCACTCGCCATAGGTACGTAGAGTTCAACTTGGTTTATGACAGAGGTACAAAGTTTGGCCTCCTGACACCAGGATCAAGAATTGAAAGCATTCTTATGTCTCTGCCACTGACTGCAAGGTAAGGCCATATAACTCTGTGGGCTTGCAGGTAGGCGCTATTCTTATTAAAATACTTTATAGGATTAAATAAAAGGTCTGTTCTGGTGTCCAGTCTCTTAGCAGTGGTTAGTTCACGCATGATACAAGAACTGGCCAAATAAATGGAGAAGCTTCTCTGGTCTGCTACATTTGCTCAGTTTCCACTAATGTGTGGCCTGGATATTTTCTGACAAAAAAGTGTATTTTTTTTGCTTAGTACCTCATGATAGATTTCACCTCCTCACTTCATGGGTTTTTGGTGAGTAGCTCTTTGAAACCATGTGAGCTTCTGGCAGTCCTGATGAGCCTGTGGCAAGGAATTCCACAGTTTAACTGTGTGTTGTATGAAAAAGTGCCTCTTTGTTTTCTACTTGCACCTGATGACTTCATTAGACTTTTGAGTAACCAGATTCTGTTCCCTTTCATTTTCTCCATGACAGTTCTTATTTTACAGGCTTCTGGTTTTTTTTATTATCTGTTTTCCAGGCTGGCAAGTCCCCCTCTTTCTTAGTCTTTGTGTAGTAGCTGTTCCATACTTTTGATCACGTTTGCCACTTTTCTCTAGGCTTAAGTTTTCTATGACCTTTCTGAACTGGGGATAAGGAACGTAATCTATGTATGTTTATCCATACAGTGGCATAATGATATTTTAGTTCATTATTCCTTTCATAATCCTGATACGGTGTTTGCTGGTTTGACTGCTGCTAAGCATTGAGCTGGCTTTTTCATAGAATTGTTGTGATGCCAAGATCTTCTCTGGGCAATAAAAGTTAACTCAGTCTCTCAACTTGTATGTAACTTTTTCTTTTTTCCTGTGTGCATCACTTTAGATCAATCAACAGTGAATTTCACCTACCATTTTATTGCTCAGTTGCTTGGCTTGATATTAACTCTTTTCAACTGCCTTTTTAGGTTCTAACCTATCTTGCAACATCAGCAAACTGTCATTTACTGTTTATGCCCCTTTTTAGGTTGCTTTCAGATATGCTCAGTAGCACAGGCCCTATCATGAATTTCCTGAGTCCATAGTGACCTCCCTCTGCTAGGATAACTCACCTTTGCCTGCTACACCTTAACCATAAAGGCAGTCCTGGTCTCACCATAGAGCTTCATCCTGCTGCCAACACCAAATGTGTCTCTCACTTGGCAGTGTAGTATGGTCCTACTTTTAGATTTCATTGCTGGGGTGATCTGGTTTTGCTTGTTTCCATCATGAGTGGCTCCTTTCTGGGGAAAAAAAAGGGCAAAAGGCTGTATCCATCCCTTTATGACTGCTCATACTTTTTGTCCTCTGTTGTGCCTCTTAATTGCCTTTTAATAAAAAGTGGTTTCTCATAGAATCATAGAATGGTTTGGGTTGGAAGGGACCTCAAAGATCATCTAGTTCCAACCCCCCTGCCATGGGCAGGGACACCTCCCACTAGAGCAGGTTGCTCAAGGCCACATCCAGCCTGGCCTTGAACACTTCCAGGGATGGGGCATCCACAACTTCCCTGGGCAACCTGTTCCAGTGTCTCACCACCCTCATAGTAAAAAATTTCTTCCTGATATCTAATCTGAATCTTTTTTCTCATCAACTTTATTTTTAAAACCAAGATTGTAGTACTTCCAGTCCAGCTTCTGGAAATACTTGTCCTGGGTGGCTGACAATACTGCATCAGAATCAAATGATAAAGTTTGAAGCTGGCAATTTCCCTTAGGTCTCGCATTCTCACAGTCTCTTCTCTGGGTTCTTTTTTGGCACATCTTCCTTGTGATACTGGTGTGTCACAAGAGACTGCTAAAAGATGTTTGCACATAAACCTGCATGGATTGTGGTGTAGGGAGAATTGCTCTTTCTTTTTAGCTTGTTCTTCCAGCCTTTCAAGAAGTTGGGAAAAAAGATTGAGCTAACATTTCTCCTGTCTCTTCCACTGTTATTATTTGTTTTTATTGCACTTAATGATTTGTAGCCATATCTGTCAGCTGATCGGAGAGTATCAACTGTGTATATAGCTTTGCATTCTCAGAAAAGGCAACTCAAGGCCAAACACAGCTGGGTACGGGAGAAGTGGCAGCCACGTGGGCAGTCTGAATGAGTTTCCCCTCTCCCTGCAGGTGGGAGTACATGCACACCCCTCCAGAGCGCTCAAAAGAAGCAGAAATCCTGGAGGTTCTGCGCAATCCCAAAGACTGGGTGCACTGACGTGGATCATGAACAAGATGGATTGCTTACTCTGAGCCATTGTGAAGGAACAGGAACGCCTGCAAATCAGCTCATTCAAACCACTGTTGCGTGGCGTTTCAGTATAGTTATTTATACTCTTACCTGGTGCCTTAATAATGCTGTAGACTTGTTACAACTTGCAATTATGTGAACTCATTCTTTAAGATTGATCAGTAATGTTATCACCCCCTGTTGATGTTGCCTTGTGGAGGACTGATGATTCCCTCACAGGGCTACTATGCATGCTTAAAAACTTCCTCAACTGATTTGTTCGACTTCAAAATGGTAAACTACTGTGAAGTGTTCTCCCAGTGGAATGAAAGCATTATTTGTGCCTGAATAGCACTGCTTACTCTTAGAAAATGTTGGTATGTTTTAGAAATATTTTTTTAAAGAATAAAGGGAATATTTGGTATGATTTTAAACCCTAAACTCTGCCTTCAGGTAGTTGTGAAAAAGGTGATACATAACGACGTGTATTTTGATGCAAACCACAGAGTGTTTTAAGATGTGCTGCAGTAGCATGACTTGACCAACCAGTAAATGGGAGATTCTGGGTTGGGATTTTATCTAACCTGATGTAAGCCAACCTTACAACTCTTGGCTGATGTAAGTCAAACTCTTCGGGTGCTGCACATCTTGGCTGTGATCAAGGAACCTGGATCTCAAAGCTCCTTTGCCAGGGAGGTTGGGGACAGATCAGGAAGCTGTTGGCTGTTGCCCCTAAGTCCTCCAAATAGCACTTTGATATCCTCCGTATCCTAGCCCTAGACTGATTGCCCTTTTTACTGTGGCATTAACCCTGTCAAGGATCCCGTGTGGAAAAGCAATGAGGGTGCAATTTCCACTCCCACCCACCCGAGCTGAAGAAAAGAAGGACCATCTCCCCGTCGGGGAATCGAACCCCGGTCTCCCGCGTGACAGGCGGGGATACTCACCACTATACTAACGAGGAACGATGTGCTGGTAGATTGGCATCCCGCCATGACGTAGTACAACGTCACCGCTGGTGGTGGTGGTGGCGGGCTTCCGGTCCCTGTGTGGCGGCTGCCCCGACCAGCCGGGTTGTCTCACGCTCGCTGCCCTCCGATCGCCGATGTCAAGCTTCCCTTTTGGGGGCTACCGTGTTCATTCCCGTGTCACGCTTTCTCCTCAAAAATGAAATAAAATATATTAAAAAAAGGAAAACCAAAACATTCGGCTGAAGCCAGCGATCTCCTCGCCTGCGAGGAAGGAAAACAGATGGCCCGTACGGGGATCGAACCCGCGACCTTGGCGTTATTAGCACCACGCTCTAACCAACTGAGCTAACCGGCCGGTCCGACAATGCGCTTTGGAGTACTCGGGGCTCACGGCCTCGCGTGGACAAACCGCGGGTGGAACCTCTGCCTGGAGCCTCTTCCCCGGCCTTACCGCGCCCCGTCTTTTCAAAGACGGCGTCTGCCGGTCGTTTCAGGGAGGGAGCTCTGCCACAGCACTGAGCGGGGTGACGAGAATTGCCAAAACTGAGGCTTTGAAGACTCTCGGGTGCCACCTCCGTTACTGGCTGCACGGAGCTACGGCTCGGCCGCACACGGACACGCACCTCGCGTAGAGGGCGGGGGGGGGGCGGCCCTACCGAAACGACCCTCCAGCTTTCCCCCTTTCTCTCTCCAAGAGGCTGTCGGCGACAACACGCACGAGGTCGCCACCGCACAGGAGCGGGGTTCCCCATCGCGCCCCTTCCCCTTCCTCACCCCCGACAGGGCTGCGGAGGGCGGAGGAGCGCTCCCCGGGGGTAATAAAAGGCCTCCCCGTCGGGGAATCGAACCCCGGTCTCCCGCGTGACAGGCGGGGATACTCACCACTATACTAACGAGGAGAGGGGTGTGGGCGGGGTCCTCCCTCACCGCCCGCAAGGGTCGTCTGCGGGAATTCGGCTGAGCTCCTCGGTGAGCCTCTCCTCCACCATCTCATGTGCCGCTACCACCACCTGTCATGAAATACATTGATAAAAAGAGCGTATTAGGAAGCAAAGAAAAGGTAACGGCTCCGCAGAGAGAGCATACCAATGTGGCACGATAAAGCAAGAGGTTCCTCTAAACCAGGTAACATTTAACACAGATGTTCCAGAACTCTCTGAAAAAAAACGGGTCGCAAAGCTGCGCTGGCAGAGTGGGAAATGTGTGGGGTGAGGAGGCGGCCACAGATCCGGTGTGAGAAAATCTGGAGCTGGAAAGGAATAGGACAGGAGACACCTGATGCAACAAAGAGCAGAAAGACCCAGGCATGCATTAAGAAAGAAATAGAAACACCCACCAAAAAAAAAAAAAACAAACCAGCATCGTTTATCAGTGAGATACAGGGGCTTAAAAAAAAATAATTGTGGGCAGTCCACAGAAAATAATTATTTAGTTGTAGCATTTACAAAAAGCCATACACCTAAGGACAGCAAACCTGATACACTCTGAATTCAGCAGATGGTGTTTTCCTCTTGTGGCCCCTCAGCACCATCACTGGGTCACCAACACTGTGTGGCTCCCAGGACTGCAGGGTTTCATCCATCAAAGAGACCACAGTCCTCAGGAAGCCCATCAAAAGATTTTGGGAAAAGTACTGAATCCATACAACCACTCCAGATGCCAGATGAAGAGGACCTGTCCTAAGCAGAATCTAGCTTTTAAACTCCAGTCTGTCTCATGCTCTCTCCCAAACACACTTCTCAAGGATTTTGTTAGTTTTGAGATCAAGAAACATCATAACAAAAACCACTAGTCAGAGAAGAGAGAAGCTGTAAGGTCTACTTTGTGTTTCTGCTATTGTAAGTAGACCTCACCTCACTGTAAACTGATTTCAGAATAATGAACTAGTTGAATTCAAAGCACAGAACGGCGCAATTCTACACCTTTGCATCCTTTCGTCCTGATGCTGACAGCCAAATACACTTGAACATTGGGATTCATCACACTGAATTTTTGTGCATATTCTGGTGGTTCTTGAGTGCAGAACGCAACAGTAAAAACAAGTGAGAGCACACTGTTCCAGTAATATTAGCTGCAGAAACAGGGAAGTGAAGGAAGGGTGAGAGAGAGCAAAAATTGTATGTTAGCATCAAAGATTATTTTTTTTCCCTCAACAATTAAGTTCTGTGGAGAAATGGGAAGCCCCTGTACCCTTCAAAGACGAGAGCAATTTCAGAAATCCCTGAGCAACGTCTTCCTACAACACATTTTTATGTCGTGCTCCATGTTCAAACCTGCAGAAGGGGCTGAACTGTTGAAGAACTTCCAGGAGAGAATCTGTGCCACCTATGGCTCTCCTTCCATTCTGCCCTGCAAAACATACACTCTTTACTGTAGGACACTAGGCTGAAAATTGTAATAGGTCCTAAGTTGATCTGCATGCAGACAGGACACTGCTGCCTCAACACTGCTCAGGATTTTTAGGGCAGGTGACTAAGAACAGTAACATTTTCAACATACAATTTTAATCAGATGCCCTCAGCTTGTCTGAATACTGACTGACATTTAAGAAATACAGCCATAAAATAATTCATCCTCTTAAAAACAAGAACCACAAAGAAAAAAACCCTAAAAACCCCACAGAAACCAAAACGATTTCCACAAGCTTAAGAGATAATTAGATGACTGACAATGGCAGATTTAAAATTATGTCCCAACAAATTTCCTTAAATGAAAACTTGAACACTTAGCCCGAGTTTCCCAAAAGCTTTGAGAAACGTAAGTACATCAAAGACCAAACAAAATAGTACTTTTGCCCCTCCCTTAGGGCAGACACAGACAGGGTTGGTCACCTTTTTAGGCACCAGGATTAACCCCAGAACTTTATCTGTAAAGTGGTGGCTGCTTCTCCAACCTCTCCTTGATTTGCACTAAGCCTGGAAAACTCTCGAGGCATGTGCACTGCAAAAATAAAACTTGACCACAGAAGACATGCTGAGCTACCTGGAACTACCAAGGCACTTCCCACCACAGGGGGATCAGCACTAACAACCCAACTGAGAACCTCAGGGATAGCACCTTCTCCAGAGCAGATCTCTCAGTGAAGAAGAATGACTGGGAATTTACTTGCCAGGAGCCAGAAGATGCAAGTGCAATCCAGCAATCTTATATGCCATATACACATGAAACCAGAAACTTAATCTAAAAGCTTTGCCTTTTTGCTGAGCTTGTTCTGGATGTGCAGTCTTTTGCTCCATCTGTGCTCTTCCTTATTCTCATCTTCATCCTCACTTACTGGCACACAAGAAGAAATGCGCATTATTTGGGAATTCACGCTTGATACATTAGTGTACAGAACGGAAAATTACAAAGAACAAAAAAGTCAGGATCCTTTTTAGAACTGACAGGCTACTATAAAAAAAAAAAGCAGGCTGGAAACCACTTTATTACCTCAGTTCGTGAAATTTCATGTTAGCACTGGAACAAATAAGATTGGTTTCTTTCTGGAAGACAACAGGTCCTTTGCAAACTGCTCAGGGATTTCAGCAATAACTCAAAGCCTTTTTAAAATGCACTTTGAAGTTTGCCTGTACTTTAAGAGTGCAAATAGATTTTAGCCTTCATGTTTGGTTAGAAAAAGGTCTCTTGGCTTTAGTCCAACAGTCTATGCTGCTACTTTTTACAATTTGCCGAGGTTAAAATTTTCCAAGCAACACAGGAGTTTTTGCTGAATACTGCCACATTTATCAAACAAGTCTAAAATAAAGCATCGGGAATATGGGAGATGATGTGCTGTTTATAAAGAAATAACATTACTGAATTCAAGTGTCTTGGTTTTGGCACTGCATTTGTTTGTGAAAGCTTTTAATGACAATATGCAACGATTTGATGTGGCTTTGGCATCAGAAAAATGTTGAGCTGATGAGCTTTGTGGTCTGCCTTTTGTGTCACATGATCTGCTCTGAGAAGATCCTAGGAAGTCAGATTCCTTATCTGTCTTAATAGGATCCACTGTATTCAGCCAGCATGAGTTCAGGTATCTTCCAAAGGTGCTCTTCCCCTTTGCTAATAGTCTGCAAACTTCAACTTCTATCTTTATATACCTCCATATTTTAACCCTGATCCTTTTTTTGGAAGTTTTTTCTAATTTATTGATCACTCAGTCCTTTGAAAATACCATTTTCAAAAAAAAAATACGAAATAATTATTTCAGTATTTAAAAAAACATTAACACTAGAAGCACAGTTTGTATTGCTTCAAAATGAAATAATTATTTCAGTATTTAAAAAAACATTAACACTAGAAGCACAGTTTGTATTGCTTCTATAACATATAAATGCTGTGTGAATATTGTTCAAAAAACATTTTTCTGTTTTTAACATGGAAAGGGTGCTTAGGGAGAGGTATATATTCTTTTAGCTTTCTGGAGTAAGAAATTAGTTAAGTAAATGCCTTCCCAAATATGCTTCAGGAACCTACAGGTGAAAGATGGTGACTGATGACAGATACTTGTCTAAATACAATACTTAGAATTAAATGTTTGAAATACATGTCACCTTTTGCTTCCTTTAATGAGTCAAATTTAATACCTTTGACCTCTTCC
>NW_015090885.1:14747842-14848790 GCF_001431845.1 Calidris pugnax
TGTAAAAAACCACGACTCTAATATTTTTGTGTGGCAGAGAGATGCAAATACCTGGTTACAGGCAGACTAGTGCTATTTAGCAGTATTTTGAGACACATTTTTGCAATTCCTTTACAAATTCGACTTTGAATACCAAAGCCACATATTCTTCATTCACTTCTCTCACCTGCATTAATTTGCCATTTCAGACGATGATGTCTAGAGGTACATGCTAGACCTTCAGCATTTCTCCGAACTTCATAGCCCATGGGTTATTTGGGTTATTGGGTTTTCCAAAGACAATCCAAAACCCTTTCCTAGATAGAGCTTCATACAAAGAGGAAGAGCAATTATAGAATCATAGAATTGTCCAGGCTGGAAGGGACCTCCAAAAGTCATCTAGTCCCCCCTCCCCGTAGTCAGCAGGGACACCCCCAACTAGACCAGGTTGCCCAGGGCCTCGTCGAGCCTCTCCTTGAATATCTCCAGGGAAGGGGCCTCAACCACCTCCCTGGGCAACCTGTTCCAGTGCTCCACCACCCTCACAGTAAAGAACCCTCTCCTAATCTCCACAATTAATCCCCATGGTGATACCTGATACACCTAAGGCTGCCCTGCACTGCCACTGCACTCACGTTCAGCCAGGGAAAGACACACCAAATGAAGTAGTAAGGTGTACAAAATGCCAATTTATACCATCTGGAAGAAGGAAGCCTGCTAGGCCAACAGTAGCTCCAAGGAAAGGGAGAGGAGCTCAGACCAGAGCGTATGGGACCTCCAGAGAAGAAACTATAACTCGAGTTGTGCTCATGTAAACATCCAAGCCAAAATAGTCCACCACTTCCTGTTTTGTGGAAGAGAACAGACGTTCTGATAGGTTTTCCAGAAAACCACTACTCACTTGCGTTGCTACCTACCCCAAACTGAGATTGTGGTTACATCGTCCAAGTTGCACAGCCTTCCTTGGTTCTGAGCTGCTCACCATGGTTGAATTTATGGACATATGCACACAAAAAAAATACAAATTACTATTTTTGTGCCCCCTAACTCCTGTATCTGTGCAATAAATTGGAATAACCCTGCAGCTTCACTTGCGTGGATGGCAACAGGGAAGATTCACTACTAGTGAAAAAGTACTTTTCTAGAAACCTCACTCATACCACTTCTGAGAGGAGAGACAATACAAACCAGTAATAAAGGACTTGCTAAAAGATTTGCACCAAGGAAACCTTAAACTATTTTAATACTCAGAAGAAAAAAACAAACCCACCAAACAAACCAATCAATGAATCAGGAATTCAGGTTCTGTTTCATATGAAGATAACAGAAATCAACTTCCCTGCTTGAATAAATATTCCTCCTAAGGAACAGAAGAGAAAATGAACTATTCCCCTAAGTCCTTCCTTAATCTTGTTACTTATACATTCTAGAGTTCATATATTCTTATACCATCATGCTCAAAAATTTTTTTTCTTTTTGGTTCCTTCATGCCCACCCAACCTCACCACTCAGCCTCTGAACTTTCCTACCTCACGCTCATCTCTCTTGTTCATTGCACTTATGCCTGTGCTTCTCCTGTCCTGAAGAGGAAAGAAAGTTTTCTGACTAAAAAGCACAATGTAGGAAACAAAGAAACAAGCAAATACTTGTTTTTAATATTTACTCAAAAGTGTTTTGAAACAATAGCTTAATTTGTAACTTTATTAACTCTTGGATACACAATCCTAATTTTAGTATTAAACCAAATTGATAACTTCTGAAGTTGATAACTTCTGTTCCTGGAACAGTTATAAAAATTTAGTTATTTGTTCAAATTAAAAAAAGAACTTAAAACATCAGTGCTTTGTTGAAGTCAGCACCATTACTTGTAGGTATAAAATCACTTTCCATTATGTAAATGCTAATTAAATGCCAAAAAGAGTTTTGAGATCAGCCAGAGTGAGCTTAGTGAAGGCCTCCCCTCTGCCTGACAGCACCTGCTGGGCGAGAACTTTCTTCCTCGTCTGGAGTTGTACAATCTTTTCTTCTACCGTTCCTTCACAGACAAACCTAAAAAAAAAACAAACCAAAGAGACGTCATCTCAACTGCCAGGAAAAGGCGTCGGTGTCATATCAGCACTTCCCCAGTAACTTTCCAAAGACTTGTCTCACTTAAAAATTAACAGCATATTATGTCACTGACAAAATATACCCGTGCAAAGAAAACAGCTGTTCTCATATCCAGGTATTATAACATTTCAACAAAAGTCTGATGCACTTTCGGGCCTCAACTTTGGTCATCTGAAGCAACAGTAATTCTGTGACAAAATCCTGTAGTGATTGATAACTGATGGCACCTAGTATACTAAAAGCATCATACACAAAATAGCATTTTTAGATTCCAGTTTATTTGAATTTGCTGTGCATTTACAATAATTAAGCTAGCCTTCTAGCACTTACGATTCCAATGCTTTTTCTAAAAGCCAACTTTGCCACTTATAATAAGTGCTCTATGTTTACGTTAGTGATATTAGACAGGTCCGGGCTTTGAGAGCATGGTGAATATTCTCCACTCAATAAGCGAAATGGTTTAGTGCCCAAATTGTTCTCAGGAATGAACAGGACCATTACCACTAAATCATAGGTTAAAAAACAATAAACCACTGCTAGCTATCAGGAAAGCAACATGCAGGCAAGTGCCACATAGAAACATCTCATACAGTCTCTGTCTTGGTTCCCAAACCCCAATCCCGCTGTCAGACCTTGTGCCTAGCTTTAAATCAAGAAACAAGCCTCACACCAAGGCCTTGTCTCACCAACTAAAGCCAGACAGTACATAAGCAGCAACAGCCTCATTCACCGCTAAGGAAAATCCTGACCTGTGTATGACAACATCCTTCTGCTGCCCCACTCGGTAAATGCGATCACACGCCTGGTCCTCGAGAGCAGGATTCCTGCAAGGTGGAAAAAAAAAAAGACAGCTTAAGGGCTTATGTTCAGGAATAACTGAAATATCAAAGCCTCTGTGCTTGCCTCATTTGCCCACCTCCAGAGAAACCCCTTTTCTTCCTCTGTAGAACTAAACCCGTTCTCAGGTTACCTTAGCTTTACCACCTTGCTCACCAGTATTCACCCTGACTGTATTTCCCTTCACCCTTGGTAGAAGGGGGCTACAACTCCACAGAAAGTCAGCTGTATGCATCAGACCACTCTTCCATGTAGCCCCCTATTTCTGCCCAATAGTCAGTACTCAGAGAAAGCTGAGTAGCTGGTAAAGAAAGAGGACAGCAAAGCAGGAAGGCAAACTCCATAGAAAGAGGCCTTCACTCAATATTTTCCTAAGAAATCGTTCTGTTTGACATACAGCTACAGAGAATACTTGCTGGTGTAACTTCCATATTGTAGAAACATCTCCTTAATGCTGCTACTCAGCAGCTGGTTTTGTACTGAAGCCCATTTGTTTGCTTTCTAAGTTCCCACAAGCAACATTTAGCTAAAAGATTAAAAAAAAAAAAAAAGGTGATTCTGACTTTGATGAGAGACACCATAAGTATTAGGAGCTCATATACACTATTTTCATAGCCCTGTAAAACCCCAAGGTACACTGGCTATGCCCAATGACTGACTATGCTCAGCAGAATCAATTTGTTTCAAGACAAATTCCCTCTGGGCATTACTGCACCATTTTCATTACTGTAAGAAATTAAGCCAGAGACTGCCAAGTCCCCAGTATCCTTTTGTGATACAGACTGCATACTTGGTTCTTTGGATTATTTTTATCCTCCTCTCTTTTTTTACCCCTACAGAACTGTATTTCATGGTGGTGAGCACTGGATTGATAAATCAGAGCATCTTTGAATAAGGCCATAGTAAAAGTATTTTTCCACAATTAATCATGCATTAATTAATTAATTACTCTCAGCTAAACACTTCCCTCCTAACCCAGTTTTATCAGACATCACAATGCATGTGGCAAGCAGCATCCCCTACACGTATTCTCTGAGACAGAACTTTTCTTTCCCTTTACCAGTGCATGTCCAGGAGAAAGAGGTGGTTTCCTCCAGTTAAATTCAGGCCAATGCCTCCAGCCAGCAACGAGATCAACAATACCTTCAAAGGCCAAAAGAGAGTTAAGAAACCTATTTCAAGAAAAGTCTTCATATACAAAAACGCTTAATATATTCCACATGTTAATTTGAACCAAAGGATCTGTTTATCATATTTATATTACATATGTATATTTATTATGTATTTGGAAGCTTATCATATGCTACTTGATGAGGCAGAGAAGCCTGGATATGGAAGCTATGGCTCAGAGAGGCCAGCCTCCCATTCCATATACATTAACCCAATACATTTTTATAGACTAGAGAAAGGACTGAGAAGTTCAGTCTCTCTCTGTGTCCCATTCAAATGACTGGCCTCTCTGATGACAGTCTGTTGCCAACATCAGGACCAATCAACATCAACTCTGAATTAGCAATTCTGATTGCTTAAACACAGGCAACTGGACTGAAAAGTTGCCTTTCTTTTCACTTTGTTTCCACATAACCTACTATTCAAAAAAAGATGAATAGCTGGGGAGGAATGGGGATATACCAGGTGGTCAATTTAGAGAAGATTTCTTGTGCAGCAAGAGAACTCAACTAAGGACAGAGACACTTGCTATATATATATCTCTTCAACACAACTTTATGGTATGGCACCATAAAACACTTTATTTTAGGGGTCAGATATTCATATAGCTGGCATAAATATTCCTTTGTTTAAGTTCAAAGTTAGAAGGAGAAATATCAATTTTAGCAGCTTGTTCAAGAAATCCAGCAAAGAAAACAAGCTAAGGCACCAAATTCCAGATCCATTCTCAGAGGAGACAGCCTGTCCTGCCTCAATAATGGGAACATTGGTGTCCAAATGAAAGCGTAATCACTGTGAACAATTAATTTGAGTTCAGATGTCTTTATTTACCTGGCAAGCTTCCTTCCCTTGGCCAAAATTTCAGACTAGAAACTATTTTTAAGAAGAGCCACCATACTGTAGTTCAACAGTATTTAAACACCACCACCACTGCCCACCAACAACTCAAAAGTGAAAGCAGTCGCCTTATTTTGGATGTATGCAAAATTATGACTTCTCTCACCCCAATCTTCCTATCTTTACAGGGTGAGATATGCTCTTATTAATTTTAGTCTCATTCATAGATTCAACTGTGATCGTCAATTCTCAATGAGATTAGTCTGGTAAAAAGTATCAGATGTGTTGGAAAACAGCAATGAAGTCTGACAGGTTCCTTGGCAAGCCAGTGATATACAGAAAGAAACATCTTCCAATGCAGAAGCATGAGCTGGGAAGAACCAACGTGTTCTGAATAGAGCTGATTGCCCCCCTCATCTTCCACATTACTCTGTGGCAAAAACATCTTTGAATGCACTAAGGATTTGGACAACCTTTGAACTAGCTCTGGAGTCAGATGATCTCAGTACAGGAAGTTAGCATCAAAAGGAGCTTTTTAGCAACTGATCCTGCCCATTATAAGATGTAAATATGTTTTTACAGTTACCTCTTTCCCTGCTGATCTTGGCACCTAGAGGTCCAAACAGAAGTGGTGCCAGTAAATGGAGTAGAGTCAGCTCTTAGAGCTGCTCATAGCAGCACTGCTAACCATTTCCCTGCCTTAACTGCATACCTGAGGCCCTTTGGGATTGGTATTGAACTCTTCTACCACATCCATTCTCTCTTTAGGATTGACAGAGCCATCCACCGTTGCATACTTCAGCCCTAGACGCTGGAGGTGCACAGCCACAACTTTCAACATACTTGTCCACTGAGAGACAACAACACTGGAGAGAGGGAGAAAAGGGAGTTTAGAACAAGTTCTGTGTGCACCGTAACAGTTTGGTTAGCGCAGTGTCTCACCCAAGAGAAGACAATGAGTCAGGCACTCTGCCCCACTCCAACTGAAACCAAGTCCCTTCCCAATTCAGAAATAGATTTACCTGTAGGTGTAGTGGTAGAATCTGCTGTGGAAGGTTAATACCCAATAAACTTCAGGCAAATTAAGTCTCTAACTTTAATTTCTGTTTTTGGATTTTCCATTGCCACCTACCACCACAATTCTGAACCTTTCCTGCAAAATGAATCGCAACACCAAACTTGGATTTCCCTGGGCCTCTCACCCCCCCACACACGTTTTGGATTAAACAGTTTGGAAAACAGTAATTTGTTTGACAGTTTTTTGGTAAAGAACAAAAGTAATGTTAGTGTTCCCATTCTTACAGTGGGAAAGCTTTTTGGAAAAACATTTGGAAAAAAGCTTTCTATATACAATGCGACTCTGGAGTTGCTCAAGAGCAGGACTTCCCCTTCCAGCCCACCCCAGCATAACACTGCTGTTAACTGCTTTACAGCCCCACACTTGTAAGTGCATTCTACATTGTTTAATTAAAACAAAAAAAAAAAAGTAGAAAACTCAGTAACACTGCAGTCTGGTGCAGAGCAGAGACAGACAGAACCTGCACAGTGAGAGCTGCAGGACTTCAGCAACACTTAAGTCCTCTAATCTATGCATTCCTTTATCTCAAATAGGTTCAGTTTTAACATCTACTTTATTCCCCCCACTTTTTTTGGGTGGTGACATGGGTTGCAGAGCTGAGGACAAATATTTCTCAGCACAACCAAATTATTCCCCATTCTGCTTTTGGAGAAAAGAACAGTCCTCCCGGGCCTCAAATTCCTCACACATTCCCTTATGTTTACACTTAACTACATCTTAAACTATCTTCTTTTGTCCTGCTCAAAATCTGTTTTCAACTACTGCAGTACTGCCAATATTTTACCATACCAGGAGTTTTGTATTCAATTGTTTTAAACCATTTCTGCTGCTGACAAAAGACATGCTTCCCTCAATCACTAAGACTAAAAAAAAGGACATGTTTACTAACCTTTTTTGAGGCTGCGAGTGATTCTGAATAGCTTTCAGTTCAGCCAAGAGGTGAGCTATCTGCAGGGCAGGAAAAAGAAAAAAAACATTAGTCTGTTTGCTGTCATAACCCAGCTCATGCTTGGCTATTCTTCATTAAAATAGGAAGTGATCAAAATAACTCTTCAACTGAAATTTCTTCTGTGCTCAGACTTTCAAGATATTTCAATAGTCATTAGTAAGAACACTCCCACCCTGGGAAACAGGGTTAAGAAATCAAATCATACAAGCATGTTTTATTGATTCCAACCTTCCTGTGAGAAGGAAGGTTATGGCCACCTCTCTTCTTTCTACCATCCTATTTTTTTCCAGCTCTTCATAAGCACCATGCTCTCACATGAATGCTTTTCTAAACTTCTGTGAATCCAGTGTTCAAGATTTTCACTGACAGATTTTCAGCAGTCAGATTCCCACAGCTTTACTGCCATTCTGATAAGTTGGAGCATTCCCGGAAGGGGGTTCAGGAGACTATTAACCTACTCAGCTGATCTCATCTAAATTGCCAACTTAGCCTGATCTGCAATTACCAAAGTGTGACAATTCATTAACAATTTAAAAAGGCAAAGTGCTGAAATCCAAGCTTCTCAAGGAAGGTAAGAAAGCTACAAGCAGAATACCTTGGTGCTCTCCTTGGTGATTTCAAAGATATCAGTTTTAAAAGCTGTGCCATTGAGGTAGACTGTTGACTTGGAATCAGGAGTCTGGAGCTCAGACAGAGTCAAAGCACTAAGCTGTTCCTCAATGGAGAGGGAAAGGCCTTCACTGCTCAAGTTAACTTGGTCCAGAGCCTGTGGGACAGAAAGCAATATAATAAGGGATCACAGTCAAGCCTGCAGTCAAATTCAGTACTAATCCACAGTCTGCACGATGTCTGCTGAGGACAGTGGGTCTGAAGGAAGCTATGCAATATGAAGACAGACACTACTGTGTCAGACCAACAGTTCCTTTGGCCCTTTATTCTGCCCCAAGAAGCAGCAGCATAAGGAAAGCATGTCAACTCAGCCATTTTCCATGGTTCAGTCTCCTCAGATTCCCCCTCCCATAGCATTTCAGAATTGTGGGATTAAAGGTGTTAGAAGATAAATATTTGCCTATTCCCTTAGTATCTGGACTTACTCTACAGCTGCATTATATGACACAGCAAAAACTTCTGAAAGATTAGTCTACTTCATGCAAGGCAGCTTCAGTCAAGGCACTTGTAGAGCTCTCCAACACACAAGCCCTTGAAACCGGCTACACTTAGGAACTTGTGCACTTTTAAAGACTAGGTTAAGATCAAGACTTCTTTGCCATTAAAATTTTTATTTACTTTTTTTAAATCCAAATAAAGGTGTTTCCAGGGTCACAGCTGCCCACATAGGTCACACTGGAAACTCTTAAGTAGGAAGTATTCCCCATCTAAAACCTCTCGGGCTGTAAAACACAGAGTCCTAGAAATGGCTAAGTTTGTACACACCTAGCTAGGAGATGCAAGGGTGTTACCAAAAAAAAAAAAAACCACCACAAAAAACCCACAAAAAAGGTCACATCACTACAATACAACGCAATTACCACTTTCAGTAAGGAGAGATGACAGCAGCATTGACGGAGCCTCAAGAGCATGGACAAGACATGGACTGTACTTGAGACCTGGGAGGCACTTTGGGAGCCTGCTAGAAATTCCTTTTGACTGACGGCAACCTCTTGTGCAACTGCCAAGGAAGGAAGACAAAACATCAAGAGCTCTTGGAGGCATTTCCAAGTACTTCTCAGCCACCTCCAGCAAAAGAGCAATTAGACCTTTATTTCAGAAGGGAGTTTTAGACTCAGGGAGGTTAAGAGATTTGCCCAGAGCCACAACAGCAAGAACAGACTTTTGGGATACTATGGTAGGATTCTTTGTAACATCAGGGGAGGAGCAAAACATTTTGCAAAGAATTTTTTAAGTCCTGATCCCACGTGGCCAGGTCTGTTCCCCCTCCTTAATTGTGCACTTAACGAGTCACTTCTGCAAATGTTTTCAGGGGAAGATGTGCTCAAACCTTTCTCAAATGGGTTGCCACCAGCATACTCTCTGCCTTCATTTTTCTGCTCTTGTCTCTTCAGGTAGGATTGTAGTGTTGACCTGGAAAAACAAGACAACAGCTATTTACAGCAGCAGAAAAGGCAAGAGGGACACATGCTTAACAAGCAAGCTGATGAAGCATTAAGATAAGGACAATTACATTAATGATGTAGTCACAAAATGATCACCAAAAAAACTCTCTAGAAAACAAAGCTCACACAAGCCATGAACATACGGGAGAAAAAAAAAAAAGCATCAGTTTCACTTATAACCAGAACAAGCAATATATTTTTAAACACACTTGACAGGTAGTCAGACAGGGAAAAAATTAACTGGAATTTGCCCAGAAGCTCTTGTCTAAAGTGTAGTTGTCTTTCTGATTTCAGTAAGAAACAAAAACACAAAATACCTTATCCTTTCCCACATTCATACCTGGATCTGGCAAAGAGCACATTGTAGACAGCCTGTTCCTCTGCTGAAAGTTTTAACTTATGTAGCTGTGTGCTACGCTGGGGCAGAGATACCTGAAGTAAAAATACACAGGATCAGATGTACATAATGCAAAAATCTTATAAGGCATCACAAACACCAGTGTTCCAAGTTTTAACACAGTGTTCTAAGTCTTAAAAGATAGGTGTTTCTTCATTAAAGTTATTCATATTAATGCAATTATGACACAATATAGATACCCACAGAACTCCAAGTAGCCTGAGTAACACTCAAGATTATGATCTTTATTCCAGATAATCTGATAACAAAAGCCACATGCAACCAAGCACTGACTTCCCCATAGCCACCATGGAGGGATTAATTTAGAAGCTACTTTCATAATGTGATAAGTTCCTCATTCAGAATCAGACAGTACACCAAAACTGCATCTTTTAACAGCTTATAGACACACCAACAATCTAACACTCAGTATAATGGACTGTTTGTAAAGAGGAATGCAGAAAGCCAAATCCCCAGCATGGACCAGATCCATTTGACTTGCAGCAGCTTTGATTCTCAGAGATCTAGGCTAGCTCAGAAACCTAGAGTAACTTTCCACCAAGCAGGCATCTACTTGCAATTGCTTAACACATTCTCCTCTGCGTGTGATTTATAACTGAAAGGTTTCATTCTTCTTTATATTTCTGCTTCCTAGACAAGCAATGAAAACATCCCACAGGCATTCAACTCCTCTTGCTCAACAGACTGCAGTAGACAGGAAACCCCACCCATTAACAAGCTCATGCATGTGAAGAACTGACTGGCTGCTGCAAGGAAAGCAATGGAATGATTGTCTAGTTGGGGAGGGTGAAGTGCTTACCAAGGGTTTGCCAGTTGAATCCAGCTGGTCTTTAGTTCTCCGTAATAAGAGGCTCCTGGTTAAGAGGCTCAGCCTCTCTCCTCCCTTTTTTGTGTTGTTATCTACTTGGTACTTCCACACCTTGTATTCATCAAAAGGAGAGCAACGTAGAAACCTACAACACAAGGGAAGGAGACTTAATACCAAGGGAAGAAGAGTTCTGCAGTTACTCCTGAACGACCAGAACCAAATTCCTTGCTATCCAAAACAAACCATCTCCCATTCAGCCACAACCGCTAGAAGCAGTAAAAGACTTCCAGTGTAATGATGCCAATAACTGGTTTGCTCAGAAGTTTTACCATCATGAGCACAGTGAATGCATCTTTGTGGTTCTGTACCCATCACCTCCTCCTCTTTGCTTATTATGTCTCGAGCATCACCAGCAAATCAAGAGCATAAAGAAGCAGAGACACTCACCAAAAAACGTATTGTTTGTTATTTCAAACTCCTGTGTCTCTTAATTGAAAATTAATTTTGATTATTCAAAATTCATTTCAAATGTAAGGTGTCTGTGGTTCTCTAGCACCCTTCATAAACATTTTCTTCTCAGCAATAGGGAGCACAAAGCTTAACCTGTTTATCATTTGTTTAGAGAAACCAAAGTTTTCACCCTTTCCTTCAATGCCCTTGTAGCACAATGCTCTTTAATAAGGTCCTCCCAGGCTGCCCTGGTAAGAACAAGGATTACAGCACAAAATTTCTGTTAATTCAAATTGATTTTATGGATATTAATCTTGGAGACATTGGAGATCTAAAGTCATTTTCCCTTTGTCCTCTATGAAAGCAGAATAGCTTCACCCAACAGCAGACACATGTCAGCCTTGCACAATGCCTCAGCCACAGGTTTTGCAATTCAGTGCCTGAAGTGTTAATATAACTAGTTTCGCTACCCCACATACCTTAGAAACCTCTCACACTTAGAAATAACTTCAACACTACATCAGCTAGGAACTACTGGAGCTGGAGCCCCGTCCACATGCTCACATGCAGCCAGCTCACCTCAGGAGAGAATACATGTCTAGTAAGTTGTTCTGTATTGGTGTCCCAGTGACAGCCCATCTGGCACTGGCTCGCAGTTTGCACACAGCTATAGAGGTTTGAACCTTTGGGTTTTTAATATTGTGAGCTTCATCCAATATAACTCGAGCCCAAGCTACCCTGAGCAGGGGGGAACAGGGAGATGACCCACTCTGAAAGAAAAAACAGACTATATAATCCAGCACAATAACCTCGCTAAGCTCTCTAAAGAGCCACAAGCAAACACTTTTCCAGCAAGAAGCATTTTCCTGATGTTAGTCAGCAGCATTCTGAGCTCTTACTGGCCTGTTAGAGGTGATCTCAAAAAAAAACATCTCTCCAAAGCTTCCACAAAAGTTTAAGCCAAAGAATATAACGTTTGTCTGTTCTTGATGACAATTTCTAATTTTTCACTGTTTTTCTTGCTTTTAACACTTTATCACTTCTTCCTTCCCAAGAGATGTTTCATATCAGTAAATTTTCGCTAGGCTGGGACAAAGGAACACATACAATTGTTCTATTAGAGTATAATCTGTAGGATCTTGTTACAGTTTTATAGGTGCCACCTTGAAGTTTCAAGAAAATTCAAAGGCCTGCTTGTTTTAAGAGTGAGATCTAGATCACAACAGGTTTCTGGTAGTCTAAAGTGATGTTGGCATTTCAGCAAAGAATAATAATGGGAGATTCTAGTATTTCTTCACAGTCTCACCTCAAAAGGAGGAGTATGAGATTCATCATTGCACTCTTAAAATTACTTTTTAAAATATTTCAACTATGGTCAATGTAGTGTATTCTACATTATTATAGAACAGATTTCTCATTAATATTTTTTCCTGTTCTCTTTCTGCACTTCACAGTACTTTCTCTCATCACTCCATTTTTATTGGGCAAACTCAACAGAGGACTTAGGGAAAAAAATTATTCCACTTGCTGCTCACTGTAGCATAAGGTGCTCCTTGAAGCAATAATGGTTTGCAACATCTCAGAACAAAATGTTAAGACAATCATCTCTCAACAATATGGCTTCTCACCCTCACATCATAGTCCTCAGCAGGGACCTCCCCCTCCTCTTTGCTGGTGGGAACCTCCTTGGAGAGGATGCTGTAGGTTGTGACAACAACATCATATCCAGAGAGCCTGTGTAAAAGGAAAGCAGTCATCACGAGCAAGAACAAATGAGGAATTCATTTTACAAGGCAGACAAAATGCACGTTCAAGGTTTAAGAACACAGTTCTACATGAGCTGAAATGCAGACTTTTACAGAAAGCAGTCAAACAGGAGGGGTACACTGTCCTCATTTTATGGATACTGAAAGTAGACACAGCAGGCTCAAGAAGACAGTAAGAGTCAGTGGCACAGAACACACACCACATGAGATGAACACTACTTAGAATCTAACACCTAGAAATACTGCTCAGCACAGCCTAAAGTGGTATAGAGAATTTTCTAATCTATACATACATCTGAAAAAAAAAAAACAAAAACAAAACCACCCAACCACAAAGCACAAACATGGAAGAAACTGCCACCGAGAATCTCTGCCAGCAAGATGTACAAAAAACATACACCTCTTTATGTTATCAGGAACAGCAATAACCTGCATCAGAACCACTCAGTGTGGGTACAGCCATAAAGGTTTTGCTATCCACCTTTAGACAGACATGATTTAGCCTGACCCTCTGGACCTATACACCTTTAGAGCAGACATGATTTAGCCTGACCCTCTGGACCTTCCACATTTCCATACTTCAGGTTCTTCCATCATTCTACAGCCACTGAATTTCAACTCTGACATACACAATCCTCTGTTAAGTAGCATTTTACTCTTCTTGATCATATTTATGATTTAGCACTTACGCCTCTGCATGTTTCTCTCTGTTTGGCCCATGGTACAAATACACCCTCAGTTTGCCATAGCCCACACGTCTGTCAATCTCTTTCTTCCAGTGATGAATCAAGGATGCAGGACAAATGATTAAAGTGCTGTGGGAAGGGCTAACAGTGGAATCTGCAGGAAAATATTGCAGACAAGTTTCAATGTCTTCACGTTAGACTACAACAACGACAGAAGTTTTGCAAAGTCGCAACAATGAAGATGGGCTCACTCTTGCCATGAGCAGAGTTTGTGAAGCAGACATCTCTACAATGCATTCTTGGGAACTGTTAGTTCTAGGTGGAAAAAAACTCTACTTAAACACTAATGCATCACTCCTGTCTACTCAGAGTTGTGCTGTATATCTGTGCACTTCCTTTGGATAAGCTGAAAGGTTAGAGCTCAGCCTTGATCTCTCCTGAGAATACAATACCAAATAAATACTTCTTTCCTGTTCTAGAAGACTGAAATGTTACCATTTTGAATCACACAGGAGAAACACAGTCAGTAAAACTGGCAAGATGGGAACAAGTAGTCCAACCAATTCCATGAGGATGGGGACAGTAACAGGTTACAGAACAATACTCTTGAAAACTCTAACATCCCTTATGTCTATAGACAAGACAGAAGTAATGGTGGGGGGGGGGAACCAGTCACAAGGCAAGTAGTAACTACTTTAAGTCCTTATGCTATGAAAACTATGCATAATTTGAAAAAAACTATGAGACTTTTTTTTCAAAAGAGCATATGCTGGTTCAGGAATCTAATAAATAAAAATAGTAAATCCCAAAACAAGATAAAGGAATGAATTGAGAAATCCTACACATCTGATGGAAGAACAAATGACACTGATCAAAAGAAAGACCTTGCAAGGGAGTGCAGTAAACATTAAGTCCAGCAGGATTTTCCTACAGAATGGAAATAAGCACAGATAGAGTCCACTGTTTACAAGCCATTAACCTATAGTGATTTAGGCATTTCAAATGGCACTGCATCATAATTGTATGTACTGTATGATGGAAACAATTCTGTACCATTTTTGGTTAGCCATATTTCTAACTTCTCCTCTCTTTTCTCTGTCTTCTGCTGCTTCTGGGCCAGAATGAGAGCAATCATCGTTAGAGTCTTCCCCAAGCCCATGTCATCCGCTGGAAAAAGACACACAGAAGTTGCGATGACCGGCAGAAATGAGCTCTCCTAGCTCAGATCTACACTGAGGTAAAACACTGCAACAGAAATTGTGCTGGAGAACCCTGGAAATAAAGATACACATATGACCATTTCTCAAGTATGGTTTTGTAATGGATTAACAGCTGTAATTGGTCAAACAGCACAGAAAAACAAGCCCCTGCAACATGCCTACAAAATAACTGCTATTGGCCTTAGAGTAAATTATATGCCAAACCGTTACTGCCACATATCTGCCCCCCAAAATCCACTTTAATGTTCTGTTGCTTACCCAGAATTCCTCCACAGGGCCTCTGACTCTCTCTCCAGAGCAGCCATGCCAGCGCCTGTTTTTGATGCTGCAGCAGTGGAACCTGAGAGAGAGAGAGAGGGGATTTGAGGAAACACCTTGCAAAGTTCAGACACTTCTGCTTCCTGTACCAAATGATCCCGTTGAACTGTCCTATTACAATCTTTGTAAGAGGAATTTTCCCACCTGTTCTTTTCCCATGTGGACAGGGATACCCAAGATAAGCAACTCCTGCAGCCAGGAGGTCAGCAGCACCATAGATCAGTCCTGCTAATGCTTTCTGCATAAACCAACCCAGCATCTCACAGTGCTCTGAGGGCATGCAAAGGCAGGTCCATCCAGGTGGAAAATCCACCCAAGCCTACCTTGCTTACAACAGCCATCACTGTCAAGGAGAGGGATTGAGAACATTTCCCTTTTTCTCACCAAGTCTAAGACCCCTACAGACTCCTAAAAGCATTGTGGTTTAACCCCAGCAGGCAACTGGGATCACGCAGCTGTTCACTCACTCCTCCCATCCCAGCCTCAGTAGGATAGGGAGAATAGGGAGAAAAAGGAGGAAGAAACTTGTGGTTTGAGATTATAACAGTTTAAAAGAACAGTAACAGAAGAGAAAAATAATAATGGTAAAAGAATACACAAAATAAAGCGATGCAATACAAATTGCTCTCACTGTGCAGTGAGCAAATGCCCATCCTGTCCCAAGCAGTGACTGTGGGTCCCTGCTCCCCAGCCAGCCCCTATCTATATATTCTTTCCTCCTTCTCAGCTTCTATGGGAAGCTGAAAGGATGCAATACAAATTGCTCTCACTGTGCAGTGAGCAAATGCCCATCCTGTCCCAAGCAGTGACTGTGGGTCCCTGCTCCCCAGCCAGCCCCTATCTATATATTCTTTCCTCCTTCTCAGCTTCTATGGGAAGCTGAAAGTCCTTGACTTACTATAAACATTACTTAGCAACAACTAACACAGTATGTGTTATCAACATTATTCTCATACTAAATCCAAAATGTAGTAGGTACCAGGAAGAAAATTAACTCCATCCCAAATGAGACCAGGACAAAAAGACAGGAAGAGGGACTACATACTGTTGTCATGAGACATTAAATGCCCTTCCCCAGAAATCAAAAGGTCCCAAGAGGATCTGAAAGTGACACAACATACATACACCAATGCATCACCTTGTAGAGGCACCCTTTTTCACGGAAAGGGTTATCAGACACTGGAACGGGCTGCCCAGGGAGGTGGTTGAGGCACCATCCCTGGAGGTGTTCAAAAGAGGTGCTGGGAGGTATGGTTTAGTGATGGTGTTGCTTTTTGTTTGTTGTGTGGGTGTCTATTTTTGTCAAAGTTAGGTTGATGGTTGGATAAAATGATCTTTAAGGTCCCTTCCAACCTAGAAGATTCTGTGATTCTGTACCTTCCAATGTCTTCCACATCACCTCAACTATGGGTTCTGCACCACCTGGCAGATAAAGAACTGCTCTTTGGCAGATCACAATGGACTATTATGGAGTCCGTTGGGTTACACGAGCTTAATCACCTGCAATGCTTTTAAAAGACTATTTCTTATAGCGCATTGGGAGAAAACAGTAGGAAAGTTCTCCCTTTACTCCTCACTAGAGACCTGCCCCTGCTCTGCCAGTCATGTACAAATGGTTATGCGTTGGTTGCTTTGTCCGAGGCACTACTACATTCAAGTGCTAAGTATTCTGAAGACACCACCACAAGAGAGTGGAACATCAGTACGGGCAATCTGAAGCAACTCTCATGGCCGAAAAGTAGTTAGGAGTGTAGGAGTGTAGTAGGAGTGTCTCCTTTCAGCAAGATGAAAACTGCAAAGTACTTCAAAGTGTGAAAGGACAGGATGCTCTAGGGTACTACCCCTTCATGATGGAGGAAACAAGAAAGCCCTAAGTTTGTCAGAACAACATCCTTCATCCTTGCCAACTCACCTTCAATTCAGAGGGGTCTTCAGCTACTGTCTGCTCTGTTGGACAGGATTCTAGAGATTTGTGAAGATGATTAATAGCCTCGCTTATGGCACTGTGTACAGCCCTGATTCGGTCTTCTGTCATTCTTCCACCATAGAGATTCTGCACACCACAATTCACTGGAAAGATACAGCATTATGCTTACAGAGCTAATTTTCACAAGTAGATCTTTCATCTTAGAGTTTCATCTCAGTGGCTACAGATGCAGCTCACAGTAACAAAAAAGGTTTAGTACTCTCACATATATCCACAAGTTGCAGAATTACTTCTGAAATAGTCCTCACCAGCATTCTCTTCAAAGAAAAAAGTTTTTCTCTACTTACTTCCAAAACTGTAGCCGTAATATTCACTGGAACCCAAAGTAGCAGCAGCAGAGGGGTGACTGTGTGAGCCTGAAGAGGTCCTTGCCGCAGGATCCTGGAGTGGTAGTGGTGGTATCAATTTTGTACCACCTGGCCGGCCAGATGGGTTAGGCAAAGATTCCTCAAGGCAGCCAGGGCTTGTGCTATCCTCCCCTTAAGAAGAAAGGAAATGCAGGTTGAAAAGGTTGCACAATGGACTTCACAGCCTTGCATTACAGCCCAGAGAAGGGCCTTTATTTTGCTTAACGCTCTGCTTGCAAAACATTATTAAACAAACTTCATATAGACCACATGACATACATCAATTTACGCTATTTTTTCCTCAATATTAACAACTACAGTAAGACAAACTGTTTCGCAAAGTTCTGAGGGAAAAAATTTAGTCCTACCTTTTTCAGTAGTATCTGCTGCCGAAATGTTAAGAGCACTGAGTGCAGCTTCCAAATCCTGCACTTGTTTTAATAACCGTTCCCCTTTATCTGGCAGCAGCTGAATGTTCACCGTAGCCAAGGTACTCTGCAAAACAAAAAAAGAATCCAAAACATGAGTGTACTTATCAAGCTGTCTGCCAACAGAGAACAATCACGTCGGATGTTTAAAAACACTTATGCCATAGTAATTTGTATTTTGATACCATTCTACAATCTCCAAAAGCATTGAAGTGCCATTGAGTGTGATTAAGTAGTCTTTTAGCAGCAAATAAACTAACCATAAGTGTACTTTAGAAGAAATGGAAAGATGCAGGGCCTGCACGTTCTTATGAAACAGGATTTAACAGGTAGTCAAGTGACTTGGACAATCTTAACAATTCTCAAAGTACCCAATGTTCAACCTACTTGCACATTTCTTACTAGCAGGAACAACAGTTCTGACTTTATTTTGAGGTTCTGTTCCGAGTTCTAGGCCAACAGGGGTTTTTATAATAAAAGCTATGGAATGCAGTTATTGGCAATTATTTAAAAAAAGCAAACAGACAGGTAGGTTTTTTTTCATCTTAGTGTGAGCTTTCATGGCTAGATCACTCTTACTTCACAAGGCCAAGAGAGACCACCAGAAACAGCCACGTCATTTAAAAAGCTTAAGCTGGCTGTGCACTGTTCCATCTGAGGCAAATTACTTTCTGGGTAAAAGACAGACACAACCTCAAGCAGGTCAAAACTGAACACCCCCAAATGCAGAAGGCTGTATTGGCTCAGGGGTAATTGTCTCATATTTGACTTAGAACTACTAGCCTGTGCCTAGGCTGAATTCCCTCCCTTGCCCCTTCTTCCTAAGCCATCTAAATACTTTGAGTTTCTGCTTGGAGGGGATACCATATTATACCGTATTCTGATGCCTGTCATGAGTACAGGAAGTCACCCTGAACACACAAACAAAACAAACAAAAAAAAAGTGGGGGGGAATAATAGGTGCAATAATCTACCTTCTTCTGCTTCAGCTGGACTACAAGGTGGTTGTGAAGAGCTTTAGGGTCCTGGTGTCCTTCCACATGATGTGATGCTGCAGTTCCTGGCAAAGATGTCCCCTGCGTACTCCTTCCCGATTTTCCTGCAGGAATCTCTCCCGACTGCAAACCCTGAACTGATTTCTCAGGTTTACTTTTACCTGATGAGGAATAAAGAACTCTTACTTCATCAGTGTCACTGCCAGCAACTTCATCAGCAGGCTGTCCCAGTCCTGGCCCGATTTGGGTCTTGAGCAGTGCTGCCTCTGCTCCTCCCTTCAGGTCAGCACGTTGCAATGCCAATTGTGGTACTGCTGGGGAAATCACATCTTCTTTAGACACTGTTTTAGTTCCTCCATTCTTCTGACCAGTGTATACTTTCTCCCTGGTTTCTTTATCCCCACAGCTTTTTAAGCTTTTCTCTCTGAGCTGCTCCTCCTCTGGAGGCTTGGTACTTATACTTTGCTTTCCAAGACTTAGCGGAAGGAGCTTTGATCTCCCATCTGGCTGTACTTTGCTTTCCAAGACTTAGAGCCAGATGGGAGATCAAAGCTCCTTCCGCTTTCTCCACACGCTCAGAAGACTCCTTGGACTCCCTGCCACTGCCACCATATTTCTCTTCCTCGCAAAAGGTGTTTTTCCCTTTCCAAGTCTCAGAAAGACCAAGTTTAGACTCAGACACTGTGCTTTCCTTAAGTTCTGGACCGCTCCTATTTCCTGTGGACTGTTTGTTTTTAGTTTTCAGCCCTTCTAGAGGTTCTTTCTCTAGGGAGGAATCAGAGGTTGATTTCTTTTCTTTATGTGACACCAGCACACCCTCTTTCTCTACTTTTACTCCTTTTGCTTTACTTTCCTCTCCATTTCCTTGATTAATTTGTTTCCAGGATGATGGTTCACAATTCTTGTCTATCACTTTGAATGGATTTCTTTGGCCGGTGGGATTGAAAAGAGGTGCTGCGTTGGGCTCAGATTCTAAGGCTTTTGACACTTTGGTAGTTTTTGGATCCTGCAATACATACAAGTGAGTAAGTAAGTGCTAATGTACAAATTAAAGCCTGCTTAGCTACAAACACAACCTGATCATCTCAAGCAAGACTTCATTCTCTACAATCATCTTTCCTAGCATTTTAACAAGATTGGGATAAACATTTTACAAGGAAAACAAAAGTGCTGGTTTTCTACATAGTTTGCCATTCCCATGGTTTCTGGGGATCAAGTCCCAATAGCATCATCCTCAGGAAAAGAGGACAGCTGGAGATCAAATGTAAATTTCTTCTAAGACTGGAGAACAACGATTACTTCATACAATTTAGGAGTAAGAGAAGTCTCATCTGGAGAACAGCAGGCTGATACACTTTTCAGCAAGAAAATACAAACTCTACCACTGTGTAATCTCAGATGTGATTACAGTATACAAAACAAAAAGTCATACTGGAATAAACTGATACTATAATATAAATGAAACATTCATACCTGCCATGGGATGTTTCCACACCATTTCTTCCCATTCAACTTACTTTTAAGGCATCGGTAAAACAATCTACCAAAGAATAAAACAAGATTTGAACTGCAGGAGCCGGTAAAGGAACTCAATGCTGTCCTGGTTTCAGCTGAGATTGAGGTAATTTTCTTTCCAGTGGTTGCTGGTTTCAGATTTGGTATGAAAGGAATGTCAATAACGCATATAGTTTTAGTTGTTGCTAAGTGATGTTTATACTAGTCAGGGACCTTTTTTGGCTTCCCACAGAAGCTGGGAAGGAGCCTAGACAGAACAGACCAATGGAATGGCCAATGGAATATTCCATACCATAGACTTCACGCTCAGTACATAAACGGGGGTTGGCTGTGGGGAGAGGGGAATCTGTGATCTCGGGTCAGGTCGGGTCAGGCTGTGCAACCAATTCCTCCAGGCGGTGAGAGTGACTTGTGTCCTGTATATTTTTTACCATTATTATTATTTTCCTTTTCCGTTATTGTTCTATTAAACTGCCTTTATCTCAATCCATGAGGTTTGTTTTTTTCCCTTTCCCCCTCTTTTTCTCCTTCTTCTCCCTACTCTTTGAGGGGAAGAAGAGGGGTGAGCTGCGTGGTCCTAATTGCTGACTGGCGTTAAACCACAATATAAGCGTTCTTTAAAAAGTACTTTGCACCAAAACCATCATAGACAAGTTCTCTTGATTTGCACTTGATTTTTACAAAAGCATTGTTTGCTGGATAAAGAGTCCTAGGTTTTGGGGTTTGTTTGCTGTTTAATTTTAGCAATAAAAAAAGTAACTACTCAGACAAATATATTGTCTATGTTCAGAGTCTCAGAAGTGTCCTATGATTTCAAAGTGTAAGGAAACAGCTATTCTTTTAGTTAAACTGCACAAGCCACCTCATCTTTAAAGCACCTCAGGAACAGAAAACCTTTGGATGTGATCTTTTTTCCTAAACTCGCAGCCAGCCAGGACTGCTGCAAGAACTTCATCTGAATTAAAATTGGTGAATTTGATGCAACCATCACGAGTCTCAGATGAACCCAACCACAGAGCCATTTTGAATTCTGTTAAAATCAAGCATTATCTGACCACTTAGGTTTATACCATTGAATATAGTTGCTAAAAAAAGTAGCAAACATTTTGAAACATGCTAAGTGAAGGCCTCAAGGCTGGAAGAGCCAATTCTAGAAGGAAATTGCAAGTCAGCCACCACCAAACAATTCCAAGTGTTCAAACCTGTACAACAAATCTGTGTTTCCACTTTGAGGAACTTACCGGTATTCATCTGTGTCCTGCTGAACCAGGACTTGCAGCTCCACCATGCATCCCTCATGGATCAAGCAGTGAGAAGCAGGAATACTAAAAAGAGAAAAGGAAAAGAGGAAGAATAAACAGAAGACAAGCTGCACAGAGGATAGAAACAGCAAAAACAACTAGTTGGGACAAAACAGAATCATAGAACGGTTAGAGTTAGAAGGGACCTTAAAGATCATCTAGTTCCAACCTTCCACCAGACCATGTTGCTCAAACCCCCATCCAGCCTGGCCTTGAACATTTCCTGGGACAGGGCATCCACAGCTTCCCTGGGCAACCTGTTCCAGTGCCTCACTGCCCTCACAGTAAAGAGCTTCTTCCTGATACGTAATCTACCTCTTCCAGTTTAAAACCATTACCCCTCATGCTATCGCTACTTACCCTGATAGAGAGTCCCTCCCCACCTTTCTGTCGGCCCCCTTTAAGTACCAGAAGGCCGCTCGCTATAAGGTCTCCCTGGAGCCTTCTCTTCTCCAGGCTGAACAGCCCCGACTCTCTCAGCCTGTCTTCACAGGAGAGGTGCTCCAGCCCTCTGATCATCTTTGTGGGCTTCCTCTGGACCCACTCCAACAGGCCCGTGCCCTTCTGACATTGGGAGCCCCAGAGCTGGACTCGGTACTCCAGGTGGGGTCTCACCAGGGAGGGGCAGAGGGACAAAATCACCTCCCTCGACCTGATCACCACGCTGCTTCCGATGCAGCTCAGGACACGGCTGGCTTTTTGGTACTTTTTTTTTTCCAATCCATCCCCTGCCCAGCCTGTATTTGTGCTTGGGATTGCCCCGACCCACATGCAGGACCTTGCATTTGGCCTGGTTTGAACTTCATGAGGTAAATTTTTGAATACTTAGCAAGTTTTCTCAAAGATTACGTGACTAAGAAAATAAAAGTTTACTACCCCTGACATAGCACCGAGTTTCCCTCAAAGACCTGCACAGTAGGGGAGGGAAGGCCCCTCCCGCGCCCCCTCCCCGGTCCTGCACCTACCTGGCTGGCAGGACGAAGCCGCAGGCCGCCGGGCCCTGCGCTCCGCACACGTAGAAGCTCTTCCCCTTGTTGGGCCCATCGCGGACGCCTGTCTTCAGGAAGCAGAGGGACCCTGCAGGGCGGAGAAGAGGGGAACCAGTCAGAGCGAGAGTGGGGACACCCCCCACACACACACACATACACATACACACTCCGGCCGTGTCCCTCCTCCCCCCCCGCCTCCCCTCACCGTGCCGGTCGCACGGAACGGCCTCCATCGCCGGCCGGTAACCGCCACCCTCGCTCTTGAAACCAGCCAATCACACTCAGCGTTTGCTGGCTGCCCAATCGGAGCGGGGGGGCCGGCGCAGCCAATCGGCGCCGCGCTCTGCGAATCCACTGTTTCCCGCCCTCCTCCGCTGCCATTGGCGGGCGGGGCGAGTCGTGCTCCCTCACCCCCCAGGGGGGCGTGGCCATGCGGCAGGGGGCGTGGCCTCTGCCGGGTCCCGGTCCCCGTTGACACAGGGTCCTGCTCCGGGGGCACGGCGGGGACCGCCAGTACCGAACGCCCATCCGCCGGGGAGAGACCCGTCTTTCACCCAGGGTCCTTTCCTTCTCCTCTGGAAACGGTTCCCGCTGCCACCGCCGCCAGGTCCGGCCATTAAGTTCAATTTACTTTTTAAAAAGTAAAATATTAAAAAAATCATTTTAAGTCGAAATAACAGCGGTATAAACAAGAAGCTGGAAATAGTGGTTTTTGGGTTTTTTTTTTTCTGTTGTATTTAAAACGCAGAATACAGTTTTACAAAAATGTGTGCATTTCTTACTCACTGCTTTTTGTTAATGACAATTCAAGTGAGATAACGGCTGTGGTAATAACAGAATTACGGAAAGGTTATAATGTGTGTACAAAAATATTAACAACATTTACACTAAATAACAGATTAGTGAAATTAACACTGGCAGCCAAATTCAGCCACGGTGTAAACTGAGGCCACTCCAACTCCACCCGATGCCTGAATCCGGCTCAGTACCTGTGTGAAAAACGTGCATTTTATACAATACTAACAATTCTGTGCTCACCTGTGCCTTGGAATTTTTCCACCTAAATATACGGTTTTGGGCTACCACCAACTTCGCCTCAATGCATTCATACTCACTTATGCCCTTTTCACATTCGGTGACAACTTTGCTCAGCTGATTTTGAAGCAGGAATAAGAAATAAAAGGGATGCAGATGAAATACTCCAAACCACCTGAGGTGGCTTGAACAAGTACCCAAGCCACCTGTGTACTTTAAGGAGTGCTGAGTATTAGGAGCAACTGTGATTGTAATGTTAACAACTGCAATAATGACCTCAGTGTAGGGCATTTCCTGGCAAATACTGGCATTTTTTTTTTTTTTAAATGAGTGCCCACAGGTGCCAATTTATCTCACACACTAGAAGCAAAAAATAAGCTGTGAGGACCTCACTACTGTTAGTTGTTTTATTCCTGCCTTACCCAAAGAGCCATCTTACTGGTGCTTAAGTGTTCTTGTTTTAACTGCCTGTTCTCAATCAGCAAACCAGAATTTTAAGAATGCCGTTACAACTTACATGGGAACATCATGGGATTCAGGCTAGTTCCTAAAGTCAAGCTGCTTTGTCCTGAGACAGACGTAAGCTTGTGCTAAAACGTATTTCTGAGTTGGGAACACAGACAAACAGGATGTCTACTAAATACAGTACTGGACTGAGGATCTGCCTCAAAAATAGTTTGCTTCTGTGCCTCCAACTAAGTCACACACACTCATAATTTAACAAGCATACACCCAGGTTTTGCCCAGATGGAAACATCCTGCCCTTGATTTCCAAACAATCTGCAGCAAAAACTCATACAAACCACTGCTGGGGAAAGATGGAGGCAGGGGGAGCAGGCACAAGAGTCAACGAATGCAAATCCTTGGTCCCTAAGTCCATTTGCTACCAACACCCACCCCAAAAGAATGATCCTACTTACTTAGATCTCCTTCTCTTTGAAATAAGTAGTTAAGGCAGGGCTGTAACCACCAACACAGTAAGGAAGGAGCCAGCCCAGGAAGGCACAGAAAGGTTCCTCAAGCCAGGCATTTTCCTACGATCCACTTCATCCCTCTTTTTGTAACAAACCTTCCCACCTTTGCAGCTCGTTTCATTGCCAGCAGCAGGACTGTTGTTGCCAAGTTCCCCTTCTTTGGCAAGCAGGGCTGAGGAACCTTCTCATAAAGGCCTAGCAAGGTAATGCCTGGACAGTGCTTAAGAACATGCAAAGTGCAGTATAAGTGCCAAATGTTCTTATTTTAGAGATTAATGAATTAATACTCCCAAGGAATATACTTGCTGAGGTAACTATTGCTTAAATACTACATTCCCTCACAATTAAAAAAAAAAAACCAAAACCCTAAAACTCAGAACCTTTCTCTCTAGAAAAGATGAATCCCAAATATAAAGTGGTAATACCTTATTTATATTCTGTCAAAATCACCGTAGCCATAGAGCCTCCTTTCAGTAAAGGTAAAACCAGGGAAGTGAACTGAAGTTCTCAGAGAAACTAAGAACTCCACATTGATGATTTCCTCAAATACCATTTTTGTGATATTTCCAGCACAGGTCTGCTTCCACCCATTACACCTCGAGAAGCTGGCGTGTCATAATGCACAATCTAGTTTCAGATCTGGTGTTCCTACGGCTGAACAGCCAGAAATATCCACTAGCAAGGGTAAGCAGGACCATAATCTGCATGAGCTCTCTGAAAAATTCAGATTTTGTCCCCTAGTGAAGTCCATGCTCCACCATTTGGGAGTCTGTGACAGTAAGGCAGTATGTAGTATCCAATGCACAAGCTCCTGTCACAGCACTCCAGCTGTCAGGTATAAACTGATTAGTCTGGTGGTCAGAAAAGGATTACCGCACTAATGAATTAAACACTGCACATACTTTTCTTTTTCATTCCTTAGTCGGCTTTGGCCAATGATGAACCCAAGATTCAACAGACTAATTGATCTGGTCCATGAAACCAAACGCTGCATTCCTATGCACTGCGTGACAGATTTAAGACATGGCACAAAAGAGTCAATAGCACCCCTAACCAGTAAACAAATACTGCTGTAAAATGCTGGTGTAAGTACCATAATTCAGCTGGTTTTCAAGTGTTTCAAAAACACTGAAAACTTCCCAACAAGGTATCCTGGTTCTGTGAAAACAGTAACAGCTGCAGTCGGTCCCGCTTAGTGGTTTCATTCTGTTTTCTTCCTCCGGTGCTCCTGTCAAACACCCCCTTCATCGATGCTCTGCAACTGAAGTCTTTGGCTGGCATGGGGCCTGATGCCACGCCGTGTGTTCATGCTGCTTCCTGGGACAGTCCGCACAGGGAACAGAGCTCCTGGTAAAGCATCTTCCCCAAACAAACTGATTTTCACGTCAGCTTCAATAGCTTTTGCTAAACTGGATGCGTAACTGTCCAGAGATTTGTGGACTTCGGCTTTTACATGAAGAACAGAATTCTTTGCAGCTTCTGGGGAAAAAAAAAAAAGCAACACATCAGAAAATTAATAGTTGATCAGCATGGCTGTGCAAATGCTTGAAGACTAATACTAATCCTTTTGTAAAGATATGATCATGCCTTCTGCAAAGTAACTACCTTACAGAGCACATTTACTGAAGTACCAGAGGTTCCTATTCCACAAAGCTTCAGCATGACCTCGACAGCTTAAGCAGAGAAAGATTACCTCCAATTCCAGTGAAAAAAAAAAAAAAAGATTTAATGATGCAAAATCCTTATACACATATGTTTAACTGAATTAAGTGTATGTTGAATGATTTTCTGATTCTGAACTTATGCACACAGAATTTTATGGGTCTGAATTTGTAGCCAACTGAAGTCAACAGCCTGGTTTCTGCTTAATGCCTAGAGCCCAGGATTAGGGACAATGGGAATTGTCTGGCATCATGCAAGACCTCATGCAAAAGACAGGCACAGAACCCTCAATCTGTACTTCCTCTGCTGAAAGCACAACTTAAGGCCTTACAGAGATTCTCAGCCCATTTGCACTAAGATCTTGCACTTCATTGACATGCACAGTGCAGTTTAAGAGCTATTTTATAACATGTTAATCCGTAAACACAAAATCTGATGTTTGCTGGGCTTAAAACAAGTCCCGAAATTCCAAGAGCTTCTTCCAAGTAGTGACCAAAATCAGTAGTCAAGGCCAGGCTGGATGGGACTTTGAGCAACGTGGTCTACTGGGAGGTGTTCCTGCCCACGGCAGGGAATTGGAACACAGTGATCTTTAAGGTCCCTTCTGACCTGAACCATTGTATGATCGTCTGATGTCCTTAGGCTTAAATTGGTTCCACAAATACTGTGGGATGAACTTCCACTTCCAGTGGGAAAGTTGTAGAGCTCTCTGTGCCAAGAGAGACTGAAGACTGCAGTTGCAGACAGTAATATACTTCTTAACATTTTATTGCCTTGGATAACCCTGCTCTTCAGTGTTGATGTAGTTGCTTTTGTAGCACCTGTATGACTCTCTACCTGCCAACACGTTGGGCAACACAGGTGTAATCTTAAATGTAATCCTTCAACGAGGCTGCTGAAATAATTTAGTATCTCAGACATCCTGAAAACCCCGAGACACATCAAGGAGAATTGATAAACCTGTGGGAAACTATTGCACTAAGAACTGCACACACACACACACACAAAGTAATAGATGCCTGCCCCTACATAAGGCCTGATCTTACTTTCTGTTGGACCTGCATCAATGGTCAGGTATATAAGGGTGAACAGTGGTCAGGTATGTTTTAAGGCAATTCTGAAGGTCCTGGGAGGCTTTGAGCAGGCAATACAGTTGTTTCTGAGCACTTCCATACTTACCCCTAAACCCACCTTTGATTTGCTCTACTTCATCTTCAAACGTCACTGAACTCCTCCTTCGAGGAGGACAGATGCAGTGTGGGGCATGAGCACCATCTGAGCTATAATCTTCAAGAAGCATCGCGTCAGTTCCTGAAACAAAGCAAGAGTTCTCAAGCAAAACAGACTACCACTGAGATACAATATTTAAGCGGTGGCAAAAATTTTTTCCCCTATAGCAGTTCCTTCAAAAGATGTTCAAACCCAGCTTTTGTGAGTAAGTTTCAGCTTGAATGAAAACACTGTACAGAAAAAGTATGAGGTCAGAGTTTTCACTGAAAGGATTTGGAAATCTTTTCTCATTACCCATCTGAAATCTCAAGCAGCTCTGAAATGCTCAGCTGCAGAGCTTATAATGTCAATAGGACAGCAGACAAAGGTGAAACCTTACCCTCAGTAAATAAAGGCGACTTTGAGGGCAACTTCCCCCATCTCCTGATGAAGATGAGAAGCAAACAATGGCTACCTGAGAGGCAGACAACCATAGCTGCCAAACCTCATGCTTGTAATCAAACCTGGAGGGAAATCTGAACTGGGGAATTTTTCTGTTCAATTTGGTTTGTCTCTAATAACCTATTTTTACTTTCTTGACGTGTATTTTAATAGGGAAAAGTCCCTTGCTCATTAGGAATGATTTTTATCCAACAAGTCTTTTTTTTTTTTCAGTTTAGGAGAAATTTTTTTTATTTCACTTTCCTGCATTTGCTTTGCACCTTTCCAATATAAGATAGAGTTCACAAGCAGAAGGAATTTCATCTAGGCATCTCTGCAATACTTTGCACACACATGCAGCCTAGTCCTCTCTTGCAATGCTGGTCTCTCTGTGTAAGGGAAAAGCAGAGCCAACGTTTCGGGGAGACTCTAGGACAGTGCTGAGTGAGCAGTCCTCAGAGAAGCTGTGATGTGTGTGCAGCTTGCATACATTCCATATGTGACACTTTATTTTCAGTCCCTTTACTCCTGTGGTGTAACAACAGGCCTAAGATAAAAAGCCTTCACAGGTTTCAAAACTCCTCCAGATGCTGGCCTCAAATCCCTCTTCACCCAGTTGACTGCTTTCGACCTCCAAATTTATTCTTTTTGCAATAAGGAGGAGTTCCAGCACCCATTTAATGGGAAGTGAGACAAAGGCATGGCTGGGGGTCTACCTCTGGGCAACATACTGTTCCATAAGTCTACTCTTTGCTGGCAATCCATTGTGATATAGCAAAGTGATAAGTTTTTAAGGTGAAACTTGTGTGTTCTGTCATACACGTCCCTCCAGCACACAAGAGCAAGCTGCTGCCCTAATACACAGTCCCAAATATGCTAATGACTTTTTGTGCTGTTCTGTGGATCAGCTGTGTTTGAGGCTGAAAACAGTAGACTCTTACTGATCTCCAAGGGTACAGAATCCACCTCAAAAACATGGGGTGCTGTTGAGACATATTAGTTCTTTAGCTTAAATAAGTTTTTTAAATTATAATAAATTACTTAGGGTTATAATATGGTGTGATTTATGCTGCTTGCTTAGCTTTACTTAGCACAAGTAGCTAGATTTGCTGAAGCCTTTAGGCTGCAATAGAATTAATTTTATTAGTAATTTTCCTAGCAGCTTAGTACTTCCCCCTAAGTCTGGGATTTCTCAATCCCCCATGTTCTGCCAGTGAGCAGAGGTGCACAAGAAGTGTAAACCAGAACATAAGGAGGCTACAACCATCAGCAGAGACTGCACATCAACAAGGTAAGAGCAGTCAACAGCCTGCCTACCCAAGCACAGAAAAAGAATCCAGTAAGGTATTAGAAGACCCCAGACCAAAACTCACCATTGGACTAAAAGGTGCTTGAACAGCACATGAGGTGTGTAGATCACAAGGGTATAATTGACCAGGGATTTCTTTGTTTGAGGTCCCTCCCTTTTTGGAGGCACCCAGCCCAGGCTGACCTTGCTGCTGTACCTTTCAATTTAATTACTTAATTTTATAAAATTTGACACCTGAGACTCTGCTGCAGGAAACCTAGGGTCAAGCCTGAAGAAGGAGGGAGCGTGCCTAAAAGTGTGTGTGTGTGTGTGTGTAGTTGAAAGGAGCACCCATGACCCCACTGGGGTTGCCCACTGCAAAGGTACCCTGGTCCTAGGAGTTGAAGACTCAGGTGGTCTGTGTTGACTCCTTGAATGGTGTGCAAATGCTCAGGCAGCAGCTTCTCCTTTAACAGTGCAATGGAAGGATGGCACTAGGAAGAGAGTGATACTTTCTTCCATGGAGCAGAGTTTTAGTGTGTTTTTTCAAATGCACAGTTCAGTGCATTATTATTTTTTTTCAAGTAAAGGTAGTGAAAAGACTAGCCTGTTATTCTTACAGGGTAGATCTTTGTCCTTAGAATAATTGATATCGAGGCAGCATTTCTAGCAATTAGGACTCTGCTCTCCCACTTCAGTATTTTGTATACATCTGACACCACTTGGATTTATTTTTTTTCTCTCCTACTACTTCATCTGTTTTTCACAAAGTGAAAAGCCCAGCTTCTGTCTACCAGGGCAGATAAACATGCAACTGCATCAGAAACCACAGGATCACATACTGCAGTAGGCACCATTGAAGAGACACTAAGACTTTAGTTCCTCCTCTGTAGTTCCTCGATCGAGGCATCCAGTGAAACAGTATTTCACAAGAGTGAATCACTGTGTATCCATTCCCAGGCTATGGGCTGTACCCCCTCCATAACAAACAGTGACACTTGTGGCATTAGGTACGTATTTAGTTTGTTCATTTGTTTAAACTGCTCAGTACCATTCCTCAAAAGATGACAACACAACTGCTTCTTAACTGAGCCAGGTTTGCCAGGATGCTCTTCTCCTTTATCCCATAAAGCTGCAGAATATCCAAAATGGGCATAAAACTACCAGCTTAGAATCATAGAATGGTCTGGGCTGGAAGAGACCTCCAAAGGTCATCTACTCCACCCTCCCCGCAGTCAGCAGGGACATCCCCAACTAGACCAGGTTGTCCAGGGCCTTGTCGAGCCTCACCTTGAATATCTCCACGGAAGGGGCCTCAACCACCTCCCTGGGAAACCTGTTCCAGCGCTCCACTACCCTCACAGGAAAGAACTTGTTCCTAGTATCCAATCTAATAGAAAAAAATGACATTTCGTAGTCGGCAGGATTCGAACCTGCGCGGGGAGACCCCAATGGATTTCTAGTCCATCGCCTTAACCACTCGGCCACGACTACTGCACAAAATTACTACAATTAATCCCAGGTTTATAGACTTACAAACGTAAGAAACAAACCTCTGACACCAAGCAAGTGTCAGAAGATCACCCTCTGGTGTCTCCAGAGCAGAAATACTCTTTGAAATAACTGGATTGAAGTTAAGGAACGGTAGCTGAATTAACTGGCAGAAAAGTCCAGCTACAGTTCCAGATAGAAAATTACTAGCAGAACTCTTTATCTTTTCCTAACCATCTTCAGTTGAGAGATCTTAAGTAGTGACACAATCATAAGCTGAAACTATCCTAAGTGTTCATGTTTACATTGCAAGATGTAAGACAAGGCAAAACCAAGACAAGGTCTCTCATAAACCAGGAAGCAGAGAAGCACATTCGCAACAGCACTTTGTTGCTCCATTTCTTGTGGAGAGAGGGAAAGTCCCTGAAGAACAATAGAAACTAAAGAAGAAGGGGACAAAAGCAGTGAGTCCTGTTCCCAGGACACATCATCAAAGGAGGGTCATCATTCCTTAGAGTAAACAGTATTTTGCAAGTAAATATATTGAGAGCAAGGAACGAAAAAAGCAACTGCAGCAGTTTTGTTCTAACAGCAGGAACAGATGCTTCATGTCATCCATGCACTACAAGACATCTGTGTATAAATACAGACTATCCCAGAGAGTACTGCCAAGTTACAAGTGCAATCTTCTGCCCAAGAATAGAGACCAAGAGACTTTTAGTTACCTGAATCCTGTGAGCAGCTGAAACCTGTGTCTCCTGTGCTGCTGCTGTTTCCTAATGGCCGCCCACCTGCCATGAGGGCAGTAAGATGAGGAGAGAGTCCTAAATCTGTAAGACAGTTTAATTCTCATTACACAAAATCAATGTTTAAGGGGTCTACAATAGTAAAAAACTCTTCCCACTCTCCTGTGTTAACTATTCCATGTATAAAACTCACCCTGCTGATCCAGACGGCACAGCATGTGGACTTTCAATCTTAGAAACCCAGTCAACAGCTTTCAGGTACCACTGGAGCCTTTCCATGAGGCAAGTCTCCTTTCTACCTGCACCACCTCCCTCCCACTCTTTTTGCAATCACATGCATTTTATCAGCGAGCCACGCTGAACACAGAGCATGTGCCCTCAGACAGACGGTGACATTTGCCAGACACCTTCAAGCCAGGGAATAACCTGGTAGCCACCAGCAGCTGTGACAGGCAGCTTACAAGCAAGGCTGGGGCACCAAAATGCCTGGCTTCTTTCAAATCCCCAAAACAGGAAGGCAGGATATCCTAGGATTCCTACAAAGGTGCGGTCTTTGGATTCTGCTTAAAGATTTTGTTATTTTTTGCTTGGTTGGTTTTTTCCTCTCTATCAGTCACCTGGCAAATCTGAAGCTTTTAAGTTTCTTATCACTTAGAAGCAGGAAGAAATGTCTTGTCTTCTCCCTTCCAGTTCCCAATGTATTCAACCATAGCATCTCCTGGATACAGATTTGCCAAAGGAAGAAGTGCTAAAGAGCTCTTGCATCTTGTGATGTGGCTGCAGCTGCAGAACTCTTCCACTTACATGGAGTCTCTCCCAGGGATTCCAGGTTGCAGAAAAGACAACAGATGCCTTGCTGCCCTCCCCTTTCTTCTGCATTTTAGATCTTCCTTCACAATTAAATAACTTCAGTTCCTACTTCTGCATGAAATGTCCCAAGGGACCCCACGAAGATGTCCTGGTTTTGGAAGCTTCTCAACAGGACCAGGAAAGTGATCAAAACTCAGAATTTCATTGCATTGCTACTTAAAAAAAACACCTAACCCAAACCAAAACCCATCAAACTCTGAGCAACTAAAGCTCTCAGCCTTCAACTTGGGGAGACATGAAGTAGTTTTACTCTTTTACATAGTTTTACTTTGTTTATGATCTTTTCTTCACAACCACTAAGGCTAAAAACTGAATTTACAGAAATAGTAAGACCAGTGTAACTTCAGTGAATCTCAGAGCCATAGTATAAAACCAGGAATCAAACTACTGGTAGTGCTCCAATCCGAATAACACAAAATGGTAGGCACATGAAAGGAAAAGCTTGATAGAGAAGAAAAATACATTACTTTTATTAACCTCATAACTACATCTTCTCTGGCATAGAAAATTGTACTAGAGTAGAAGAGCTTAACTGCCACAAAAAAAACCCAAACCATTCTCCTTTCAAACCTCTACGAAAACTGGAACAAAAGACTGCTGAAACCTCCAGAAACATCCCACTTTGTTTACAGTGCCTCGAGACATACGAAGTACAGACAGACACCAGGCATTACTTACTGGTATCAAGGAAGAGTGACTTTTGCAGCCACGCGTCTTACCTGTGATCCTATTGGAAATGCTGAATAATCTGGATGTCCTGTGCCGCTGAACAAACGACTCACGGTAATACCGATCCCCAAAGCACATTCCTAGTAGCTCCTTGCGCACTGTCTTGTTCCACAGTCCATAAATTAGTGGATGGCAAATGGCACTGGAAAAGGACAACCACGTAGCTAATGTCTCCAAGGCAGGGGAAATACTATTTTTTCCCCAAAGTGCCTCTGATGTAATTACTACCATGTAAGGCCCCCACGTAATCACAAAAGCACCGATGACAACCAAGATGGTTATGAAAGCTTTGCACTGGTTGGCCGAGTAGACAACCCCTTGGAAAGCGTTCCTTCGGCTGCCAGAAGAGGATGTGGAGGTGCTGGAGTTCTTCCTCCCGTTCCTCTGAGAGTCCTCCTCCACGATGACGACACTACCACAGTGGATTTTGCGGGCCTTAATCCTTGCCACGCGGAATATAAATCCATAGCAGACCATCATGACCATGAAAGGCAGCAGCGCGCACCAGATCTGCCAAAAGGCAGTGTAGCCTGCCTCTTTATGCCAGGCCACCACACACATCCACTTGAATTGGTCGAACTCCAAAGACGACCAGCCGAAGAGAGGAGGGAGGCAGCCAATAAGGGAATGTAGCCACACATACACAAGAGCCACCACTGCTCTGTTGCCCGTTATCTTCATCGGGTAAACCATAGGGTAAAGGACAGCATAGTACCTGGCAGACAAGAAAAGATGTTCAAAGAAAAAAGAACGTATTTCAATGATGTTGATAACTATTCTGCTTTGCAGAACAAGCTCTTCTCTCTAAACCTGGAAGCGGGCTCGGAGACCCTGTTTATAAAAATAATTACATGTGAAAATAAGAACATCTGTAGGCAAGATCGTAAAACTTGGCTGAAGGCATACATGCAGCTATTAAATATATCCCCATGTGTCAGCATGTTTAGGGTATAATCTGGAATTTTAAGTCATTACTTCTTGTTTCTCAAGTAGTATGTTATTATACCACTGATAGCTTAAAAAAAAATCTACATGCATGCCTACATTTTGCCTTATTGATGACATCACCTTCTGTTCTGTATCAAAATTCCACAAGGGGCTGAAGAAAAAAATGACATTACAATGGTACACACCATCATCCGCGCAGCACTTCTCAGCTCTATGCAACTCACTCTATGAAACTAGGCAATTCGTTAACCGCTCATTAGAAAAGAGCTGCTTACCGGTCTATAGCTATGAGTCCAAGAGTAAGCATGCTGGCTGAGCTGATCAGCATGTAGAGCAGGGCTGAAAAATTGCACCAAACGACTCCAAAGATCCATTCCCGCCTAATGGAGCTGGTGACAACAAAGGGCAGCACCAGGACGGAGAGTAGAAAGTTGGAGAGGGTCAGGCTGAACACAAACTTGTTGCTCAACGTGAGAAGGTAAGACTTCCGATACAGGGTGACGACAATCACCAGGTTGCCCAAACAGATGAAAATAGCAATGACGATTATAGCAATGGACTCTGTGACTCTGACCACCCCGTCTTCCTGCGCGGTGAGATTCCTCAGGCCTTTCACGTTGCTGAGGGAGAAGTTGTTGCTCATGGTCAGAGCGTGCAGAGCTGGAGCAGCGAAGACATGCTGAGCAGCTAGAAGCACAACAACGCTCAGAAACATTCAGGCAAGATTTCTTCAAACTCTCTCTGAAGGCGGGAGGCCCTTTTGCCTGCATTAATTAGAATTTACCTGTAGGATGCAGGAAACCATTTTAGATGGGAAAGTGAAGGGACAGGATATTGCCTTTGGGCACACCTAAGATGCCAATGACAGTACCCAGCCTAGAACCGGGAAGAAACTGAAAGACAAAAAGAGGTGGAAGGGGGTAAAATTAACAGGGAAGAAAATTAACACCTTTTACTTTAAAATTTTTTAAGGATCTTACTTGTTTCTAAGCCATACTTACCAGCTGTGCATCTCACTCAGTCCCTTCATCTAGGCTGTGAAGAAACAAGAAGAATGTCACTATCAGTCTTTGTTTCTTTGCTTTAAAAAAAAGTCACTTTCAAAAGCAAAAAATCTGCCTGTTTATCCTGAGCGTTACCTAGTATTCTGCCTACGCAGCCATTTGCTGGTGGTCTGTGGATGCCTGGCTAGTCGTATACCCTGCTGACTTTTTCTTAACAGTTGCTAAGTAACATTCAAAGACACGGGGATCATTGCCTGTACTCTCCTAACATCACTTCTCCATGTTCATCATCACCTCAGCAACAGTGGTGATTCTATTTTACTAGATACCAAATACCAAATTTACTACCAATACCAAAGTATTGGTATTTACTAAATACTAAATACCAAATTTACTACCAATACCAAAGGACTGGGGGAACCGGCTTTCTGTACACGGGGTTCAAAAGACACTTCTTTACATTAAGGTCCACCCTACAGAAGCGTTTGAGCACCTTTAACCCCAGACTTCTCAGCGTTAGCATCCATCCCGCTGACTCAGAACCTCGTTTTGTGAAACCTGTGTATTTCTCCCCATTATTTGGCAGCTTTCTCCCCAGTGCCTCCAACAGGCACTCCTTCCACTTCATTCAATCCTTCGCCCATCTGCAGGCTACTGGAAAAAAACAAAGAAACCAAAAAAACCCACAACCCAACAAACCCCACCACCAAAAAACCGCAAATATGCAAACCATAAAACTAAAGAGAGTCTGTCAATTAATATAAAGTTGATATTAGCATTTCTTGGCGATGAGAGACAGGGAGCGCGTTATCTCAGCCGCGCGCACCCATGGCTCCCACACGGCCAGGAGTACTCACGGGATCGCTTCCCTGTGCGCCGTGGCCTGGGGCGGCAGCGATGTCGGGCTGGCGAGCCGCCTTTTTTCCATTTTTATCTGTGCTTTCCTAAGAACATAATTAAAGACATTACTGGGCCATGCTCTCTCAAACAGAGCACAGCTCTCCCCCAGCACAGCTGCCTGCCCACCCCTCGCCACTGTTTCTCCTCAAGCTCCTCTCCAAACACGCCTGCACACCTGGGCCGGCTTTCACGATGAATTTTTTGCCCGGTGCAGGTTTTTGGGAAGGCGGATACCCCTCGCCGGGCCGCCGCTCCCCACACCCGCCTGCTCCCCGGCCCCTCAGGGCCCCGCGGAACCCCGGGGGAGGAGGAGAAGGCCTCCAGGAGTGGTGGCTCTTCCAGGGGCAGGGCAGCCCGAGGTGGGAGGGGGCATCCCATCCCACCCCACCCCATCCCGGCACACACAAAGCCAGCGCTACCGAGTTGGAGACAGGGGAAGGAGGAAGGGAAGGGGGGTCGCCATTTTGCCCCCTCGCTCCCTCCGGCACCGAACAAAGGGGCGGGGGCAGCATCCTCCACCCTGGGCATCCCTCACTCACACACACACACCGGTCCCGGTCAGCCGGTCCCGCCGCCGTCCCCGCTGCCCCCTCCCGGCCGCCGGCACCGCAACTCACCGCCCGCCGCCGCCGCCGTCAGAGCGGGAGGTTTCGGGTTACACCGCCCCCGGACCCCCCACAGCCGCCGCCAGAGAGGCCCCGAACCGCCGCCCGACCCTCCCCCGCCATAGCCATGCCCCCGCCGGCCCGGCCCGCCCCGCCGCCTCACCCCTCATCGCCGGCCTCGCCACCCGCCATTTTCTCTGCCGCCACCGCCCCCCGGCCGGGCGAGGGGGAGGCGCGGAGCCCCCAGGACAGCCCGTCCCGGATCTGGTCTCGCTGTGAGCGGGCTGAAGAGCGAGGGAGGGAAGAAGAAGGGGCGGCACCGCCTCCCACCCCAGGGAGCAGCCGGTGCTCTGCGGGTCTCCCCGCAGCCCTCCTCCGCCGGGAGCTCGCTGGGAAGGAGGGCTCCGGTTTTTATACAGATGAGGTGAAGCGACTGGGCCCAGCGCAAGGCGGTCGCAGAGAGTGGCAGATCCTCACGGCTTCCTAGCCCCCAAAGTGCTACTAAAAACAATGCATAGCGGATTTTGGGAGCTCCCCTCCCCCCGAAGGCGGGTGCATTGTAGAGTGAAGGATAATTAATTCGGGATGCACATCCCTAACCCCCAGCTGCCCAGTCTCCTGGCAAAGCCCTTAAGCGCTGGGGACGGCGGCTCCCACCGGAGTTTGTTGCGTTCTGGTCGCTCTCCGCGGTGTGGATGAGACACGACGCAGGTGGATGTGGATTTTTCCACGACATGGCTGTGACGGTCCCCGGGCCGCTGAGGCGAGGAGCCGGTCCGCGCAGCGTGCCCCTGCGCTGAGGGGAGCTCCCCGGGGGTCGGTCTGTCCTTCCGACGGCACAAGGGAGGCAGCACCAGCACCTGCCCATCGCTGCGGGAATAGCGGCTTGTGTGCCGCTCCCGACCCGTCCTACCCACGCTTTTCTACGGGATTTGGGGGTGTAAAGAGGCGGGGGTCGGTCTCGTCTCCCAAGTCACAGGCGATAGGACAAGGGGAAATGGCCTCAAGTTGTGCCAGGGGAGGTTTAGATTGGATATTAGGAAACATTTCTTCACCGAAAGCGTTATCAAGCATTGGAATGGGCTGCCCAGGGAAGTGGTTGAGGCACCATCCCTGGAGGTGTTCAAAAGATGGGTAGACGTGGTCCTCAGGAATATGGTTGAGTAGTTATTTCCTATTTCTTATTTATTTTTTTTTGTCAGAGTTAGGTTGATGGTTGGACTAGACGATCTTTAAGGTCCCTCCCAACCTAGACGATTCTGTGATTTTCAGCTTACCGTGCCGTCGCGTATTGACAATTTTATTTTTATTAAACGCCACCTTTAGGAAGCATTCAAGAAGACACCCAACCAACCAGCCCGGGAGACTTGGCACGTATGCACGCACCTACACCCGCAACCCCTGCAGCAGCAGCGGGGGTCGGTACGTCGGAGCTGGGTAACGCTTTGCTGAGCACATCCCGGCAGCACCGGGGGCACAGCGCAGAGCTCCCCGTGACCGCTCACACCCCTCCCTCGGCAGCCCCGCCGCAAGACGTGCCGTCCGCCGAGCTCCGCGCCCTCCTCCCCTTCCCGCGGGAGGGACGGAGCCACCCTCGGGCTGGGCGCCGGGGATGCGGCGGGAAGCAGGAACGCCCGCCGGGCACAGGCGCCGGCCGCTGCGACACGGTTCCCCGGGAAGAGCGAGCTCGCTGCCCCTTTACGCCCCGCCGGGCGGAGGCCGGGGACGGCCTTCTCCCGCGGCGGGAGGAGAGAGGCGCGCAGCTACTCCCCCGCGGCAGCACTGGGAGCCACCGACGGCCGCCCTGCCACAGGCACCTCCCGCCCTGCCGCGCTGCACGTCACTTCCTGCCGCCACAGGGCTTCCCCGGAAGCGGAAGCGTCTTGAGGCGGCGGTTCCGTTGCTGCCGTTAGGGGTGTAGGGGTTTGCGGCGGAGAGGAGAGGAGAGGTGAGGTGAGGTGGGGCGGGCTCCGCCGCCGCCCCTTTCTGGTCCCCTCTCGGTTTCTCCTCGGCGGGGCCTTCCCCCCTCGCCTCCGCCATGCACCCTGTTTTCCAGAGCAGCCGGCGCGACTTCACCTTCGGGCCGTGGAAGCTGAGCGCCGCCCGGACGCACATCATGAAGTCCGCGCAGGCCGAGAGGTGGGGCGGGGAGGGGAGGGAGCGGAACGACGGTATCTGCGCTGCTGGCTGCCCTTCCTCAGGGCTGGGAGCGCCCTCCCTGACCGCCAGGGTTTTGGGGTTCCTTCTTCATCCCTGGAAGTGTTCAAGGCCAGGCTGGATGGGGCTTTGAGCAACCTGGTGTGGTGGGAGGTGTCCCTGCCCGTGGCAGGGGGGTGGGAACTAGATGATCTCTAAGGTCCCTTCCAACTCCAACCATTCTATGATTCTTACCACAAATAAATAACGTCCCCCTGGGCAGGGAAAATGCTCTTTATTCCTACTGGAATAAACTAAGCTACCGCTCGGGGTTTGGGGCGGGTGTTGTTCCCTCTCTTTTTGAGAGGGTAAGCTTGATTTTTGGCTTGAGAAACTGGGATGATTTGGATTGCACAGGGTTTCCAGAATTTTGTTTTTAATGATTGCTAATGGTTATGGAGATCTGAACCTCTGTGAACTGAAGCCTGCTAATTAGAAGCCTGCTTTTCTTAATTACTTTTTAATGGTGATTAAGGTTCTTTTAAATGTGGTCTGCAGACTGTCATAAGCTGTTGTGTGGTAATGGCTATCTTAAGAGGGTGGATTTCATTAAAAATTTATTGTTTGCACTCTCCCTGTAGTAGTAATTTCCACCGCTGCCAAACTCTTGGAGAAGATGCTCCTGTGTCAGCATCAAGTGCTTCAGTCAGATTTGCTAATGTGGAACTGAACAGTTCATCAGTGGAATGCCATAGCTGACCTTGGTAGCCATTGAATTTGACAGACACTTCTTGGTTTCAGTTTCTGGAATACATACATGGAAATCTTCTTAATCTTGTTAAAAGCGTCTTCGTTCATGTTGCTTTTAACTTTTCTGAGGGCAATTGTTTGATAACATTTCAAGACATGGGACTTTATTATTATAGGAAACTGTTATCGTTTAGTATATAGTATAGTAAAATATTTTTTTGTTAACATAACAGCATTACACCTTTTTTTTAACTGGATATCTGCCTTAAAACAGGTGAAAACTATGTTCCTTCCTCCATATTTATCCTGTGTTCAATGCCTAAAATAACCTTCTCAAGCAGCTTTTGACTAGTGGTCCTTTTAGTAGGACTGTAGGACTAGTGGTCCTACAGATAAGGAAACTTGAATCCTGTGATTTAGTCATTTTCCCTGTAATGAGGATTCAAGATCCAGCTAAGCTGTACCTGTGTCCTGCAGGGGAAGGTAGAATATCCCTTTTTTATGGTGTGTTTGGAGGACTTAATTTGTACGATGCTATCTCGTAAAAATGAAGATCTTTATTCTTAAGATCGGGAGGTTGTTAACTCTCTTCATTATCTGTAAACAAGAGAGACACTTGAACTGCCAGTCTAGAAGCCAGCTTGCCTGCTGTGCTCATCTTCTGATCTATTCAGTTTCTTTAACTGTAGCTATTTTAAACTAGTCACCTCTGGAGTTTTCAGAAATTGCCTTTATCTGTTTAGATGTTTTTGAGGGGGACGTAGTTTTTCAGAACGTGTTGAAAAAGCCTGAAAAGTTAAGTTGCAAGAGCCACAATACAAGCTTGAAAGAACACAGAGAATTTTGCAGGGTAGGGAAGAGAAGTCCAAAATTAGCCATTTTCCTGTAGGTCTTAGTACCTAGCATAAGATCCCCCAAAACAATTCCTCCACTTCAAATCTGAAGGGCCAAGAGCTATCCAGTTGCAGTGCATTTAGTCAGTTTCCTTTTATAATGTATTTTTCTTGGCGTTTTGCCTTTTTTATTGCTTGGGGAACATCATTAGTATCTGCAGGAGTTTTACTTCTGGCAAACGTATATCACAAAAATATCTTGGTGACCTCAGTGGGAAGGTGAAGGATTAAATTTGCCGTAGCTAAGAACTCCTTTCTGTGCTGGAGTTGGTCTTTGCAGGTCAAGGGGCCTGCAATGTGATGAAATGGAAAAGTTCCTAACATTTTTCTGTCTTCTCTGGGAAAGGCATGGTATCGTTTTCTCCAGGTCTAGGAATTCTCTATTTCTGTTTTAGTTTGGTTCTTTTGTATGCAGGGTCACAGAAATAATTACTTTTTTTTTATTTCTCAGGGATGCCTTATTATCAATGTGAAAGTTGTGATTAGGACACTTCCTGCCCCCCTCCCTTCTCTTTACAATTAGCGTATTTCCTAAAGTTTTCTTTCCAGATGTCATGTATTTATTTTTGATCTTGATAAGTAAAGCAGGTAGTGGTAGGGAGGAAAAGAAGTAGACGAAGGCTTTTGGTAAATAAGGTGTGTATATAAAGTGGTGTTATATGTGTGTGTGTTTATATATAGTGTAGGTAGATATATACATATGTATCAATAAGCATAAAGATTGATATAAAACAAAAAGTGAAATAGCGTAGTTTGAGATTTTATGCAGGGATCATGCTTACTTCATTCATGCAGTACTTTGTTCAGCTGGGTCTGTGGCTCTGGCTCTGGCTTTCATGCTTAAGGCTACAAATACCAGCATGTATTCTCTACCAGCTCAGGAAAGTAGTAGAGCACAGCACTGTCTCCTGCACTTGATTTTTCCCATATTCGGGTTGTTTTCAGCTCCTTTTTGTAGGCTTCTAAATTTGGAGGTATGGACCACTGTGCAGAGAATGTAAGCTTGCTGACATTGAGTGTCTGTTCCTAAGCTTTTCAGGCACCTGCCGAAGTAGTTCATGGACCATCCAGGGGTTTGCTACAACAGGTTGAAAGTTGCTACTTCATGCTTATCAGATACTGTTTTGATTCCTCACGTATGAGACTTTTGTATGAGCCTGATGTAGAAGGAATGTTTTAGGAATAGTTCTATGGTGTAAAATGGATCGATGGATCATGGATCAATGACTCTGCAATTCACGTCCAATTATTAAACTGGGAAAACAAAAGAGTTTTGCAGAACATGTTGATCGCATGTCTTGTAAATTACCATGGTCTAAAGAATGCTTGTTCCAGAACAAGGAGTGCTTTCAATGAGCTATAGCTGACTGATCTCTCTTCATGGGACTTTTATTTTTCTGTGCAGGTTGGCTGATGAATTACACATGCCTTCCCTGCCAGAGATGATGTTTGGAGACAATATCCTAAGAATACAGCATGATCATGGTTTTGGAATTGAGTTCAATGCAACAGATGCTTTAAAATGTGTCAATAATTGTCAAGGTATGATCAAAGTGGCTTGTGCAGAGGAGTGGCAAGAGAGCAGGTACAGTATTTTATCACTGGTGGGCAAGTACTGCTGTATTGTATGTGAAACTGTCATAAAGTAGTTAAAAGAACAGGCTGAACTTTTGAAGACCGTGCTGTGTTTGGTTCTACCATAGATACGGTGTGTGATCATAGAATTCACTTAGGATGATCACAGCAAAGAAAAACTCTCTGTTAAATTGGGTCAGCTATATTTTTTCAGTTGTGTCTTGGCTTTCTTAAAACAAAACGTGGCTTAATGCTGTTTCTGTTTATTCAAACTCATAGAGCCTCAAGCATTACAAGATTGTATCATGTGGTGTTTCAAAGTGTTAAGTGCTGCACGTGTTCAAAATCTTAGCCTTAGGAATATAACAGAACAATTACCATGCATCAAAACTAATTGTACTGCTTACTATTTGTGAAATTAGTTGCAGAGCACCAAGAAACAAAGCAGAGAGAAAGGAAAGCTAAGGGAAATAGCAGTGTCAATGATTGCTGTGTGTTGTCAGCAGATTGCTTTCTGCCTACTTAAAGAAAAAATGGTCTTGAAATACAATTTTTCAATAACATTGAACTAAAAATCTTTATTTCTGACTCATAGGACAGAGATTGTGTTAGCACAGGAATTCTGGAAACAGTTTTATAACGTATTATAGAAACGTGTTGTGAAAGAAGTAATACTGTATGATTAAGTCTTGACATCATCATTGCAGCACAGACGATGCTGCTGGTTTTCTCCTTGAAGAGTGTTGGAATCGTAATACATAATCTTATGTGAGGTTGTAATTTTTTAAGAATTACTACAAAGCATTCTGTTTTCTCTTTAACTTCTTGAGGAGTGAGACTGAGCACACTAAGGAAGTTGTCAAGCCATACGATTGGACTTACACAACAGACTACAAAGGAACTTTGCTGGGAGACACTGCGACATTAAAGGTAACCGTTTGTCCTTGTTAAATGCTGATTGCATATTGTTTCTGTCAAGCAAAGCTTAGAAGCTGTTATAGAATGGTTTAGGTTGGAAGGGACCTTTTAAAGATCATCTAGTTCCACCCCCCCTATAATGGGCAGGGACATCTCCCACTAGACCAAGTTGCTTAGAGCACCATCCAACCTGACTTTAAATATGCAGATATGTAGATCTGGCTGCTTTCAATGGCTTTGTTTTTCTGCAACAGTAATTCCTCATATCTAAATTGACAGGCCCTCCCTTGTCTTTATTTTTTTTAAAAATAAGACTGAAGTTTTCTCTTTACTGTATACAGATCACTTGATACCAAGCAGATAATCTATTTTAATTCACTAGGATTGCATTAGTTACAGATCGCTTGAGTTATCGTACAATTAGAAGTGCAGCATAGAAATAAATGATGTCTTGTTGGCCTGTAGTCTTTGGGCAGCAGAAGCGTAAGAGTATATCTGGAGCTTATGAGATGGAAGACATACAAGTACTTGATTTCCATGAAAAGGCTTTGTTCAAATCCTGTGCAGCGTTTGTCATTGGCTAGAGATACCAAGTGGATGGAATACTGCTATAACACAGAACTTCTCATTTGCATGTTAAACATTAGGCATCTTCAAATAATTTCAAATACAGAAAAAGAGCAGATTTGTTTGCAGCTGAAACTCTACTGAGAGCCTGTACCCAGAGGGCACTTTATTCCAGCATTTTCCACTCTTGGTTTTTACTTTGATCGATGTTTCCTCTTGGAAGCTTTGGTTTTAATTTTAATTTTTCCTCTTAGAGTTTTGGGATGTTTTAAGCTTCGTGCCCTAAAAGCTTTTTCCTTTCTAAAACTAGCAATTGCAGGATTTAAAAGATCAGGACAAACTTTATGTAGTTTGGCAACAAATTAATATGCTAACCGTTCTTAATCTCTTTCTTTAGGTTGTTCCTACAACAGAACACATAAATACAGAGAAATTGAAAGCCAGAGAACAAATTATGTTTTTTGAAGAAGTACTTCTCTTTGAAGATGAACTTCACGATCATGGAGTATCAAGTTTGAGTGTAAAAATAGTGAGTACTAAGAGTTGTATACAAGATGCTTGGTGACTCAGTTGGCTAATCTATCCAAAATGCAGCCACTTTTTGCATGTTGTTCCTTCCGGGATTAAAAGTTTAAAATGCAGAGTTCTTTATCCTTGCTCTTAGAAATACAATCTTGCTGAAAACCATGTTGTCTTGAAATCTTTCTGTCTGTCGGTTCAGGGAACAATCTTTTCCCTCTTTCTGCATCTTGCCTAAGAATCTTCTGAGACCCTCTCTGCCCTGCTGTCCAGCGATAGCTGTAGCAACAGCCCAAATTTTGACTCTACCACCAGAAACTCCTCATACTATCTCTCGTTGTGAATATCTGATATAGAAAATGCATACTTAAAAGTAAAAAAAAAAAAAGTGCTGAATGCAACGTCTTTATTTTTGCAGAGAGTCATGCCTTCCAGCTTTTTTGTGCTGTTGAGGTTTTTCTTGCGCGTTGATGGAGTACTTATCAGGATGAATGATACGAGGCTTCATCATGAGGTAAACCCTTGTTTGCCATCATGAATATTTTACAGATGCTCCCTTGCCATGTTACTGTCAGAGAAGCCCCGGTGATACTCCTGTAATTTAATACTGATGTTTGGGGGCATGGAGGTTACCTGAAATGAACTTTCAAGTGTATTTTGTTGTTAAGGTGGTGTTGAAGCAGCAACCAAGTGCTGGATGCCATGGGGCTGGGTATTGTATGAGCAGAGTAGGCAACTGTTACGTGCAGTAAACATTTAAATATATTTGATAAACACACATTAGAGAGAAAGTACAAGAGGAAAAACAGGCAACAGTAAATGGTGTGATACTGTTCTTAGCCTTGTCTCAAAGTAAATGTTTTTTGGCTTGTCTAGTAAATGACAGGCAAGTTTTAACTTGTAAGCAACTGTCCATACTACGCTGAGTTCTAGTACCTCAGAAATACAACATAACAGTTATGGTTTGCTTATTCTACCTAGTTCTAGGCGTACTGATGTAGGAGTTCTAGCTGAGTAGAGATTAACAAGCATATTCAGTCATAGAATTTTTTTTTTCCACGCATGCACACAGAAAGGTGACTTTTGGGAAAGAGAACATTGCTAAACATCTTTCTCTGTCTTCGTGAATTTGAACGTACGTTTCTGCTCCCAGGTGAAAATCTGTGGTCAACAAAATTCAAATGCTTACTAAATTCAATGTATTTAAATGCTTATTTTGCACTGATGCTAGATGATAACTTTGTGCTTAATTTTTGCTGTTTTTTCCCATCAGGCTGACAAGGCCTACATGTTGCGAGAATATACATCCAGAGAAAGCAAAATCTCAAGTTTAAAGGTATTGCGTTTTTTAAATGTAGTTTTTTTCCGTCTGTTTCTTAAAATTGTTTTCTGGTCAGCATAGAAAATTCTCTGTCTGTAAATCATTCTTTGTTAGGTTTGGAATCTATACAGAGGAAAAACCTTTCTGCTTGTGCAACATCTATTTTTTCAGATGTCAGGACAGATTTGCATTTGTAAATGCCCAGATCCATTGACCACATGACAATATATGGGGTTGGGTTACTTTTTCTACTTTTGAGTTAATACGATTTTTTTTAATTTTTTTTTTTTTTTCATAGAACTACTCAGCCAAAAAATCAGGTAGTCCATGTCCTTGATGCCAAATTTCATGCATGCACGCTTGCAAGTAGTATTAGGGGTTAAGGTCTGTTTGGTAATAGACTCTCATTCAGTTTTTCTCAACTGAGTTTGATAGCCCACCTTAAAACTCTAGTAAAGGTTCAGAATAATTTGTGGCATGTTCGGAGTTGCAGCTCTTGATTTTTATTCTTGACCCAACATCTGATCTTGGGCATTCTTTTTACTTCCCATTTCCCTTGTTTTTCCTTCATCTGTTAAAAGTGACTAATGTGTTATTAACCTTCTGAGGAAATATTTTTGCAAAATGTTTTTTTTTTTTTTAGGAAAGGGACATTGTAGCATTTTTTAACAATATATGATCCCTATAAACAGGACTAAATTCAGATGTGAGCTTTTTGATAGTTTCATGGTTTTTGAAGTATTAATCAGTGATCTAGGTTTTACTTCACCTCATGTTTAAAAATTACCATCTACGCTGTTAAATAATTTTTGCTGTTGTTATAGAGGGGAAATGCATATGGCTTTTCAGTTCCCTAGAACAGTTTGCATAGGTAATGTTAAAAAGATTCTTACTTTGCTTAGGCTTGAAATCATTGAAACAGCACTATGATTCCTTGCATGTTAAGGGTAGCCAAAATACAGGTTGCCTTTGAATAGCTCTCGATACACTTCTTAAAGAATGTTGTTAGAATGTTTGCAGGTGGCTTTATCAGTATAATTTTTTTATCAAATATCTTGTATGTGATGAAGGTAAGTTGTCTACATGAATCTCCAGAGAAAGATACCAACTTAATGAAACCACCTAATTTCTTCAGATATGAAATTAAAATCCAATGAGTTTTAGTATTTCATAGAAATGTCTGTGGTTGACTTCATAAAACTAAGATACATGTTGAAGTGTATCAGTTATCAGTAGCTAAATCTAAGCAACTCCAATGAATATATTGCAATGGCTAGAAGACATTAAACATGGGATCCCTTGTAGCCATCCTGCTCTTACGTAGTATTGGACTCTCAAAAAGACTGTTTGTTACATTCAAATGATAAACACATTTTTTTAAAAAAAATTATAGATGTTCATGAATGTCTCTGTCTCTTATAATCTACTGCTTGAAAACATTAAATATTTTTCCTTAGTTTATTGATCCACACAAGGAGTAAAAGACTGTATGCACATCTGAGGTTGTAAAGCTAATTTTAATAATTATACCTGACTTCAAGTGTTTCAGTCAGCTAAATTATAGATCAATTGTTTGTAAAAGTCTGTGTTTGGAATAACTTTTTATTTTCTCTTCCTTTCATTCATTTGTTTCATGTAAAATTTTTGCTTCTTAGCATGTTCCACCTTCTCTGTTCACGGAACCTAATGAGATCTCTCAGTATCTACCCATAAAGGAGACAATCTGTGAAAAACTAGAATTCCCAGAGAAACTGGAGCCTAAGCCAGAAGCATCACTGGAAACTGTGTGTGTTAAGTCTAAATAAATGTGACTTTATATGGACTTGAAGTACACTGGAGATAATGTGAGCATGTAACCATTGCCATGGGGGGCGGTTTCACTACAAGTGGAATAAAGAATTTGGCTAATTTTTCTGTAGCCCTGAGAGAAAACATTTCAAGGAGGTTTTGCTAATTGTGTTTTTTGTTTGTTTGTTTTTTTAACCTGTATCTGGAGTTAATGATAGACTGGAGGTGAGTTACAGTCTTCAGCGGCATTGGAGAAAGGCTCTCATGATAAAGAGTCTGGGTTCTGTTTAGTTCACCAGTTAAGCAGGAGTATTGTCTGGACCCTCCACCACAAACACTTCTATGAAGATTTTGTTATTGCTGCTTCAGATACTGAGAGACTACTGGAGTCATAAAATTGGCATGATTTTATTTTTATTGAGAAATCATCCATGGTAAAAAAAAAATAAAATATTCCTCTGCATTTATTTTGAACTGTCAATCCTAAACTACACGTTTTGCTTGGCTTCCCCTACTGTGGGCTGATAACCAACTTAATTACTTTTTGGAGCCTCTGATCCAGACTGTAATTTAATAATATTTATTTCATCTGAGGGTTTAAGGAGCAAAAGAGAAAAAAAACTTGTATTTGTTTGACACTATTTAAAGGTAAAATTACCTTATTTGTGCGACATTAACTCCAGAGCAGGAAAAAGCTGGAAGCTTAGAGACACACACACTGGGAAGTCTCTTCACAAATACTAGTTTAATCTGATGTCAGCCAGATTTCTCTAGGCACTTCTGGAGACTATGACTTGGGGTCCGTATGCTGCTACAGTCACGTACTGTACTGGAAATGCTTTGTACTGTATTGACCTTTTGTTGGACATGTTGGCTGGTGTCGGTGTATGATGGTTATACCGCCCTGACAGTCACACTGCTAAATTGCAGGGTGGGTTATGTCTGGGGAAGAGAGGGGCGTTCAGTCTCTAATGCCTAAAGGATGCTGGTGTTTGCCGTCCGATGTAACCTTTAAAGGATGCTAACATGTATTCCAGATACATAATTTGGGTTTATTTTTAAAATTTTTCAAGTTCTGATACTAATAGAAGTGTGATCACATGTATAGTCATGGGTTTAACTCAACACATTGTAGATTAAACTTTTAAATATTTGTGTTGATTTTGGAAAGCCTAAATTATATGTTAATGGTTTGGCCTAAGAATGAGGGAGCTGAACAGACTTGTCTAGGTTTACTGCTCACACTCAACGAAGTGCAAGAAGCAAATAAGTAGTGAAAAGCAGGCCTTGTGGTTTAAGGTGATGGCAGATAAGAATATGTATGCATTCTGATGTCTTGGAGTTTTTTGTTTAAAAATCTTCATATTCTACACTGCATGACTTAATAGAAGCAACCCACTCCAAAAACCTGATATTTAACCGGGTCTTCTGAGAAATGGTTTTCACCTAGAGAAGACACTGAGGTTTTTAGGAAAAAAGTCTACTGCCATTTAAGTGACTGTCATCTTAATAAAAACAACAGCTTTTTGTTTCATATTTGAGGCAGCCTGGTCTAATAAATCTATCATAAGGTTGAAAGGCAGGAACTAACTGCAGTTTTTCCTGTGTCACTGATTTACTCTAACCACAGGGAAGTGACTTCTCTGTGCCTCAGTTCCCTGTATGTAAAAATTAGGGTTAATACATGCCTACCTCACTGAGGGTTTGTGAGGATTATTTTGTAAAAAGTTACTGATTTGAATATTTTTTTCTTTCCTGACTACACCTGCAGCCTTATCTTTGGAATCCTTTGAAAAGGATTACTGTTAAAAATCTTATGATCCATAGGATAAAACGAGCAAACTGAAATTAAAACAGTCTGACAGAAATTATTATCAACCAGACATGATCTGAGTGAGTGAATTTATGGCCACTTTGAAATAGGGGTGAGGTCCTCTATGTTCCCCATTAGAATCTTAAATTCTGTTGGCTTTTTTCATCCTCCTGCACTTCTAGTGTCAGGATGAAGAAGGGGCTGCAAATGAATGCAGCATGGAAGTGATCAAAATTCATTTATTAATAGATTATTTAGGTCCACTCCAGTCATAGAGGGATATGGGAGAAAATGGAAGGGAACAACAACTGGGGATGAAGAGAGATTTTGTTGGTGGATGTAAATCATGGCACTTCTTTTACTCTAAACATATATTATTTTACATGCCTTAAAGGCTTATAAAAACACACTTTCAAGCTGGTAGTGACAGAGAGGGGAGCTGATGCAGTGCTCACATGAGGGAAACTATATCTGCATTCATTAATTAAATCTGATTTGGGTTTGGTCAGTGATGCTAACAAACTCCATTGGGCTAAAGTACAGCAGAGGGGGAACCCCACAGAATCGACACTTGGCGCTGGAAAGGGTGCTCTGCATGTTTAGCTTATACTGTGTATTTTATCTTGTCCATCATACATACCAGTGTGTGACCTGTTGATACAGTTGTCTTGAATGGACTTGAATCCTGAATATATAGATACGTGATATCCATCTATCTCGGGTGCTGTGCATTTAAGTGGAACATACGTGTTGGGGAGATCACAAGAACATGTTAAGGAAGTTACAGTTAGTACAAAGTAAAACTTGGGGCGCTTTGTGACTCTCTAATACCACACAGATTACCAAGAGGCAGCAGCATAAACCAGTGTACTGCAAACGCTCCGGTACAAATTTTTCCTCAGAAAAGTCCCACTTTGGATACATAATCTTAGGGGGAGGGAGTGGGGTGATTCTCCAGCTCTTTTGTGGCAAGTTCAACATGTGGCAGTTTATATACCTTCTTGTATGTCGCTAAATAAAATGTACCAAACATTTTATAGTTCTGTTTTTATCTGAGCGAAATAAACTGAAATAACTACTCGGTGGTGCTGAATTTTGCGTGCCGGTTAAGATGTCACATCCGTGTGCTTTTGCCTGTCATCAGAACCACTCTGGGGAGTTATGGAAATAAGGTGGGATTTTTTTAGAAGGAGGGAAGAGCCGCAGTCCTGGGAGCAAAGTGGAATCTGTATTGCTGTTTCCATAAGCTTCCCTGCTGCCAAGGAACGGCTTCAAAAGCAGCAGGAGGAGATGGGATAGAAGGAGAGAAGTAAAAGGGGTGGAGGGTGTGGATTCTTCTGAAACCTGGAAAATGCCAGGAGAGTTTAGATGTCAGCTATAGCCTGCTTGGAAGAGTAAGACGTGCCTGGGACAGCGTGAGCGTTTGCTGTCTCTTAAATAACCCAAGCGTTTAAATTACCCCGAAGACAGTCTCTCTGCCGCAAGAACCCGCTTCAGGAGGCGGCTGGTTTCTCCCCCTCACCGCCGGTGGACTACAACTCCCGGCGGCCTCCGCGCCGTCCCCGCCGGCCTTCGCCTACCTGCTCGAGCGCAGGTAGCCCGTGGCGGCGCGGTGCATGCCGGAACTGGTAGTCCCTGAGGAGGGGAAGGGCAGGGCGGGGTAGTTCAGTCCGGCCGGGAGCGGGGCAGAGCCGCTCAGGCGCGGGCCGAGCCGGGCGGGATGGACAAGCTTAAGCGGGTGCTGAGCGGCCGCGACGCGGAGGAGCCGAGTGTCCTGGCCGAGGTAACGCTCCAAGGCCTCCCTCTCTCTGCTGAGGGGAGAGGCGACGGTCGGGGAGCGGCTGTTGGCGGGGAGCGTAGCGGCGGCGGGGGGGGTCGGAGGGGAGGAAGGAAGGAGGCCCCGCACCGTCCCTCAGTCCCGCACCGTCCCTCAGCCTCGCACGGCCCCTCGGCGTGGGTCGGCGGCACCGGCCTGCGACGCCTCACCCCGTCTTTGGGCCTTGGGCTTCCCGGGGCGGAGCCGGTCGGGGCCGGCAGTTCGTAGGGAGCCGGTCTCTGACCCTCTAACTCGCACTTAAAGTCCCCCGTGTTTTACCGCCCCGGCCGGGGGTGCCGCTGCCGGGGAAGGGGGCCCTGCCTTTTGGGTTTATTATTGCGTGAGGGAGGAGGACGCGGTCCCCTGAGTGAAGCCGGGCACGGGGAACGGGGAGGCGCCCCCTGCACCTGCTGGGTGTGGGCAGAGAATGGCACCAGACACACAGACACACACACACAGACAGACAGACACACACAAATACAGACACACAGACACTCTCCCCCGTTTGTGAGGAGAAACTGAAACAGTTCCCGGTGGAGCCGGCGTCCGTCGGGGGGAGCAGGGGCAGCCCCGGGCGGGGGGGGGGGGGCGGCGGTCCCGGCCCTGCGTTTCCCAGGGGCGATGGCAAACCCAGGGGGGACCTGACAGCTCCGTTTGAGCTTGGGCACACTCGGAGGAAATGTACCCGCTCGGTGCGTGGCAAGATGTGTCAGTAAAGAGTAACTCACACTCTTTATTTCTCTCCTCGTTTCCAGGCTATTGATGCAACTTCGTTAGGTTGGGGCACCAGAGTGAAGGGCTTCATTGCTTGTTTTGCATTAGGATGCCTGTTCTCGCTTTTGGTAAGGACTTTTTTTGCCAGACCTCCTTGATAATTGAGCTTCAGGAGCCCAAATATACTGTTCCTTGACTTTTTTTTTTTTTTTTTTTTATTTTTTTTTTTTTTTTTCTTTCTGAGTCTCTAGGAAGACTGACTGACTGATGATCTGACTCATTTCCACTTAGATTCAATGCACTAACTCTTAACACGAATGGCAATAAATGTATTTTACTTTTGTGTGTGTGTGATTCTGAAGTTTGGGTTTAAGTTTACCTAAGACTTCTTCGGTGGTGTGACGTTTCTTGGATATGTTTCTTTTCCCATTTAAAAACAATATTAATTTTTTTTTTTCTCTCTAAATTTCCTTTTTAGGGTAGCTGTCTGCTATGGGTACCAAAGAAAGGGCTGACGCTCTTTGCAGTGTTTTATACTCTGGGGAATATTACATCTATTGGCAGGTAACAGTCTTTTTATATTAGTTCCCTAATAAAGATGAAAAACTAAAGCAGAACAATGGGTGAAGGTGCATAAGGGGTAGAAACTGTTGCATTTGTGTGAGACGACTTGTTTATGTAGCTTATTCTCTGTTGCTGAATTTTAAAGAATAGCATTTCCCCAGTAGTTCCTTGAAATGGTAAAGAAACCTTTTATTTCCTTATCGCTATTAGCAATGCATTCAAGGTAAAAGTTACTCATCAGTAATGAAGAATCAAACTCGTGCTTTGAGCATTGAGGTTTTATGATTTTTGTTGTTTGCCCCCCACCCCCAAGATAAAAATCATGCTTTGCCATTTTGCATTTGGTAATGTTCTGTGTGTTTTGGTGAATACATTTGGAGGAGTCTGTCAGCGTACGCTGGTTTGATAAACCTCTGTGGCTGTTGAGGTTAGCCCCATGGACTTTGTGGCAGGCACAACCGTCTGTGACTGAGGAAACTTAACAAGATGTTAGAAAGCACAAGGAATGGAATTGGAAATAATATGGTATATGAGGCAGAATAGCTAATTCATGCCGTATCAATCACCAGGGCTCTACTCTAAACGAGGGCTGCAGTTCTGGTAAGGGATGAGAGAATGGATCCAGGTCTGAAAACAGCCCTTTATGTAGAGGAATTGAGCTGGATTACATGGCAATCCATGCAGAGCCTTTGTGGCCGGTGCTTTTAAAAGCAAGTTAAAAAAGCATCTATTGAGAATGATCTAACTGAAGCTGACCTTGACTTTTGCTTCTAGCTTGATAGTCCTGCTCTGCTTTTGTTAATTGTGACTGAACGAGTGTGAATAAAATTATAGAATAAATACCTTGCACAAAGAAAAACAGGAATGGATTTTGCCTCGTTATATATCCTGTTTCTTTTGTTATTCAGCAAACATGTTATGATTACCGTGACAACATAGTGTACTGATGCCCAGCACACAATTTAACAAAATAACCCCCCTTAATGAGGAATCTTACCTAGTTTCACTTTTGCCTTTCTACCTCTGTATTAATCTTGGTTTGTTTCTCACAGCACTCTCTTTCTTATGGGACCAATGAAACAATTGAAAAGGATGTTTGAGCCTACCCGTTTGATTGCAACTATTGTTATGCTAGTAAGTATCAAAGGAATCATGCTCACCTGTAAACCATTTCCAGTGTGAAGTCTTTTCATATACCTTGTTTAAACTATGTCTCAAGATGTCTTTGTGGGTTGTTGTTTGGTTTTGGTTTTGGTTGCTTTTTGTTTTGTTTTGTTCTTTCTTAAAACATCAAACATCCTGCAGGTCTGCTGTAGTGGAAAGGCTGAGTAGCATCAGAAAACCACCTTCCTATTATGAAAGACTGAGCTGAAGTCAGGTTGTTAAGCTAAATGAGCATTAAGGGTCTGTGGCTGCTGTGTATGAACCATGCACATGCTTTTTTAAGGTGCTTGAGGTCATAACATCATATTTTCATGTTGCTTAAAAGAGGAGAGATGGGAAACTATTTTTTAAAAGAAGTTGTACTATGGAAGTTGTTGGGCATTCCATTTTGTCTTTTTGTATTCTATCTGGTTTGCTTTAAAGAGCTGTATAGGTATTTCTACCTTGATAAAATTGTCGTTTCCTGACAAAGCCACTGGGGAATCTCTATGCCTTGGTCATCTTGCATTGAACATACAGAAATCATCTGAGTTGGCTGGTAGCTTCAGGTCTTGAAACTCGTATGACACAGCATTCAGCTGAAGTCAGCCCTAGGAATTATTTTTATCTTTGGGAGATGGAAATTGTGGCCAGCCTTCTACTGGGAGGAGGTGTGTGAAAATTGCTGCTAAGTTAGGTTTACGACTCTTTCTTGTTTTAAGTACATATGCTTTTTTTGTCTCTTCAACTTTCCCATTTTCTTTTGAAGAGTCTCAAATCTGGAAGATGGTTTAACACGCATGAAACTGTCCTCCCGTTTTCAGTGTGAATAATGTCTTTAGAGAGTTCACTTGGCATCAGTGCTTCCTGTTTTCTCTTTAAACATCCAGAGAGGCTGCAGGCACCCGATAGAGCTTGAGAAATGGACTGTATGTGCCTGCAGATCAGCAGCAGGCAAGAAGCCTACTGCGTGGTATGTTTCTTTTATAAGCATTTAGGATGCCTGGAGTCAGGAGAATGCCTGGAATGTTGTTCAGTGGAATAAAGCCAGTTGTCGCATTTAGACCAATTTACAAATCACTACCTTAAAACTAATGTGAAAACTAATGTCACTAATCGTGACTGAGGTGAAGTGTATGATTTCTTTGGCAATGTAGGAGTTATGTCTTGAATGCGCGGTACTAAATCTGCTTTTTTTTTTTAACTCAAGCAGAAAAATACACATTGTAATCTCTAGTATACAATGGTACGTCAAAAGGCTCTTAGACCTTGATGAAAGAAGATCAAGTATTAGTGTCTGTCACGGCTAAATGAGCTGTTGTGTCTTAAATCAAAAATGAAAACTTGAACTATAAGGATGCTCCTGTTAAAACTTGAGGGTTAAAACAGAAAATAATCCAAAATGGCCTACCACCCCCCAAGATTTTAATTGTAGTAAAGACACAGTGTAACTCTTGAGGAACAAAAAGTGTGGGTGTGAGTGGCTGTGCTAGGCTGCTGGACAGCTGGGCAGGCTGTGCTGGCTTAGCAGGACAGCTGCTAAGCAATAACTGAAAGTTCTTGAAAGCGTGTTGTAGTTTTAATTGATAACAAGTAAGTAATGACATAACTTCAACCCCATGGTGACCTTGAGAATCAACAGGAAACGTGGTGTGTACAGACGCGGAAAGACGAGAGTTGTAACTGAAAAGTCTTTCTTATGTAAAACACTGAAGTGCAGCCTATACCTATGACAAGAAGTGTGTGGGATGAAGCAGGGACTTGCTGATGTTGCAGAGGAGCTGTAGTAACCTCTTCTTGTTCCTTTGCAGCCATAACATTATTTTCTGGAGACATCAGGCTGATGTTTCCTCTTCGCTTTAATGTACTTCAGAAATGTAATAGCGAGAGCATTTTAAATAAAAGGAACTCTTATGCAGGATTTGATAAAACTATGAAATTATGTAATCTGTTTCTGTCCCCATGAAATAACCCATTATGGTGTTACAATATCTATAAAAACTGGAGTTGTTTCTATGTTTAATAAAAATTGTTTGTTTTCTTCTAGTTGTGTCTCATACTAACACTGTGTTCAGCTTTCTGGGTGAGTACTTGAGTCCTATATGTATATATAACCCGAGTATATTTTAAAAATAAGATTCTTATACTGTTGTCTCATTGCTTGCTGTGTTTCTTCCCCTCTCTCCCTTCTCTCCTCCTTCAGTGGCGTAAAGAAGGACTCGCTCTCCTTTTCTGCATCTTACAGTTTTTTGCCATGGCATGGTAAGTGATTTCCTCCCCACGCTCGCCATTTTCTATTGCACCTAACATCAGTAGCTGAATTGTGAGTGGATTTTTGACCTTGTATGAATTAAAAAGAAGGATAATTTTTTACCTCACCATTCCCCTAGATGCAAGACAATGCATCAGTGACTTGTTCCTGCTTCTTGGTCTCTCACACCACTTCAGAGGCTTTGGGGATGGAGTTCAGGGCTCTGTTGCTGGGGGAAGTTCCTTTGAACGTGTTTAATTTCTATGAGCTTGAAGTAAAACTACCTTTTTTTTTTCTTTCCCTTTTCAATCATTTTGCTGATTACTGTCTGGCGTTTCTCATTTACACTCTCCTGAATTTGCCTTGTTAAAAGACCCAGATATGCCAATCAAATTAAATGTCAGTTGTTCTTTAAGTTAGCATGTGCTCTGGGTAATGTCACAGAAGCAGTCTACAAACTGATATGAACGTGTAGCCAGCCCTGAAGATTAATTTTGCCTACCTGTAGGTGTTAGAGCATGAAGAATATTGGGTGCAGGAGAACTGTGTTTAAAATGCCTCTACAATACGTCCCCTGATTTTGCCATAGTGTTTCACAACCTGGCTGGGCTAAGATGACTTTCGAGGATAGTCTTTCCTGTTGCTCATAAACTCAGAGCTTCCTTTTGGTTGCGTATCTTGCAGCTGCCTGTTTAGAGTACCAGAGGGGTGGGTGGTCTTGTTTGTGACTCTAATAAAATCTGACATGAAGACTAACTTTAAAAATCTTTTTCCTTAGGTACAGCATTTCATTCATACCATTTGCAAGGTAAACTTCCCTACTCCTTTTCTGTCATCTTGAGGTTTAATGATACAGAAGATTAGTTTATAGAAACATTGCAATGTATGGCTTCAGAAGTTTTTCCATGGTGGTGTTTCAGGGGGAGGAAATAGATGTAGTTAAAACTGAAAATGAAACTAAGCATCCTCTCTAAGTGGGAGAACACAAATGGAACAAAACGAGAGGGCTTCCTATAAAAATATGTAAGTGTGCTAAGAACATGCTAAACATAAGGCTTGCCTTTGGAATACTTATATTTTGGTCTGAAAGGCTGCTAGACAAGTGTATTCTTCTGTGTACCATTTTCTCCTGATCCTCCCCCATGAGCACTATTCTGTGTTTGAGCCCAGCAGTTCTAGTGCATGCATGTAGTCGTGCAAATTATATAAGTGCAATTAATACTTGGTCCACTGGTCTTTAAAGTCCTCAGTGTCAGTGGGATGGCAGCATGGTATGAGTTTCATCAAGCACCATAACCGAGGTGACTCTCTGTGTTTTTTATTTCCCTTTCTCCTGCCTGTAGGGATGCTGTGAAGAAATGTATTTCGGTCTGCCTGTCCTAACAGAAATACTGGATTCTTCACAAAGTTCTAGGACTTACAGTAGAACTATGTTAAGATCACTGTGTATGTATTTTCCTACTTCTGTCTTAAACATGTGCCTTTCAGCTTGTTAGAAGCTCCTTATGTTGAATCCAATGTATGCAATTGCTTGGTTTTGTAAGCAATGGTGTCTGTAGGACAGGGTGTTTGTGATCAACTGAAGTTCAGTCTGGCAGAAGAACTGGGCAGAGATGTAGAACCTGTTATGATGATTCTTATGTAAAATCATGTATTTGTTGGTTTTGCAAAAGTAACAAAGTAATACATGGAGTCTGTAAAATTAAGACCTCGACTCTGAAGGGACTATGCTGGTCTAGAGGATTTCTTTTGCAGGAAAACTAAATCAGTTGGCAACTGATTTCTTATTGAGAACTTGCTTTTTTGTTTTGTTTTTTATTTTATTTTAAACAGCCGTATGTGTGCCAGTTTGAAGTGACCTGTGTCACCTAATCTTTGCACTGTTTGCCTTGGATAATGGAATATCGGTATTCTTTCTTTTCCTGCCTTCCTTTACGTATATGAGAATTCCAAAAGATTTGATTGAAATTCTATTTGATTTCAATTTTAATTGAAAAGACTGATTTGGTGTTAAGTATGAAATGTTTGCATCTTTAATGAAGTATTTAGTTTTCAGTTTAGACTGATGGTGTTTTCTTAAAATACACGAAAGGAGCATCATCTGTAAAAATTTGTTCCTGTAGAAAAAGCACCTGCAAAATAAGGGAAATAGAATTTTTTTAGCTGCCAGGAGCCTGAGTTGTTTGCCTTGTCTGCAGCTAATGGCAATACATAAAAGGCAGGAAAGGGAAGTTTTTGACATGAAGCAAGGTGCTTCTCTTTTCCCCCAGCTGTAGCACAGGGCGCTGTGAAGCTGAGGGCATGAGAGGTAAGCAAAGAGAGAATTTATGCGTGTCCTTTTTCAAAGGGCAAACTCTGTTGATAAGGTGGAAGTGGGCCATTGTTTAGGCAATCTGGGCCGGGGAAAAGATGTTTTCTTTTGGACTCGTAAATGGGTTAAAACTCCAGCTTTTTTTTTTTGTAAGTGGGATTGTTTCATTTTTCCTAAAGCTCTTGTATACACTAGTGAACTTCTGCTTTGAGGAGAAAGTACATTTTTTTTTTTTTGTATTGCCTGTCTTAGCAAAGAAAACATATAACAATCTAGCTGCCAGCTCCAAACAAATGCTGAACAGTTAGTATCCAAATTCCAAGGCCACTCTACATTCTCTTTTATCTTCTGAGCTATGTATAATCATTTACTCCCAGATCGTTGCAGTGCTCAGTTGTTCAATATCTGAGCACAGTTTCCTACTTCTTCTGTGTGAGATACTGTTTAACTGCTTTCACCTTTCCTCTTAGAAAATTGTCTTGCTGGGGTCAGTCTCTATGAAGATGATTACCCAGTGGACTTTAGTGTGAACTGAAACCTCTTTTAAGAATTCCATCTACCAAGAGTTTAATCATTTAAGAGCTTTGTGTTTTCATGGCAAGCGCATCCCTGACTGGTACCACAGAGATTTAAAATCCCTGTGTAAGAAAAACCTAGTTCTACTTGGAGATAAAGTATAAATCCACAGTGAAGCCAAATAATTCTGTGGTTTCCAGAAAGTGACTAGAAACTGAACTAATTCCAAATCTTAAACTTAAGTGTCCTTCTGATAATATATAAAGCACAGTACTATCCTGCTGTTAGGATCATCTTAAAAAAAAAAACCAAACCACCAAAAAACAATTCCCTTTTGAGAATGCTATGAAGAGGAAATTTTAACAGACTTTCTGTGGCTTCCAGCTGGCTAGAGTTACCATTACAAAGGCATTTGAATGTTCCTTTGCTGTTCCAATACTGCCTTGAAAACATGGCACTGATGTTAGGATGAATCAGTTGTACAGGATCATGTTGAAGTGCTATGTCCTGATGCTTTTTTTTCACCCAAGAATTTGGAAGTTAGTGGTGAAATAATTAGGTTGACTATTACTTTGTTTGAAAGAAAGAGAGAAAGTTCAAAGAGAGACTGGGAATTAAAGAATACCGATGTTTCTTTTCCCTGTCTGATCTAAGACAAGTACCTAAACTGATGTGTGTCTCTTTTATCAGGGGCTACGTTCAAAACCTAATTAACATTTGTCAAAGGACCTGTGTTAGTCTTTTATTAGGACTTCCATAATGTTTACAGAATTCCTTTGTATAAGGGCAATCAAAATGCAACCCTAATGCCTTTTACATTCCAATATTTATCTTTCACATCTCTGGGTGTTGCTGGAAAACGCTGCTACTATAGCATTCTTTATTTCTCTTTCCCCTCTCCAGGAAAGTGATGTTAACTTGGATCATCATTCCAGGCTCATCAGCAGTCAGCATAGTGGAATTTGGCTTCTGGGGTTCTTTTTTGTGAATACTTCAGATTAGGAGGAGTAAAAGCCTTTTGCTTATTCCTTGACTAGCTTGTGCAGGGTTGTGGTACCCTGACTTCATAGCAGTTCCTCTAGAAGAACACTAGAAGGGGGTATCCTGAATAGAAGTTTTTCAACTTGCACACCAGCAAACTGGAACCTTGTAGCTGACTGTTGGGAGCACAAACTTAGAAGCAGGAAATTTAGATAGTGGGCTTACTAGGAAATAGATAGCGGGTAAACTTAAATGGAGTTGTATTTTTTCTTCCCCTCTTCCTGTCCTTTTAAAGCTGTAATTCCAGGTCCACAGCCTTTTATTCAATAAGAGAGAAGAACAAATCTTCACTGCATAGCACACAAGGCTAAGCAATTGTGGCCTTAGAGGAAGGGAACCCAAGGAGAGATGGCAAAGACATAAACCCTAGAGCACTCTGGTGATCCTTATGTTGCCCTTCGTTGCATTCTGTCCCTGTGAAGGTCAGGCAGTAGGACTCACCATATTCTTGCCAATATGCAAAACTTACTCAGGGTTTGTCTCTTCATCTACAAGCAGTTTTGATTTAAAATAACTATTCTCTATCAGAACAAAACTCTTCAGAGTCTTGCTTGCTTATACGTAGTTATGTTTTGGCTGTTGCCAAGGGTAGCATCAAAAGATTTTTCCACTTTGTTAAAATATTTTATGTGATTTTTACATAATTGGGGAGTAAACTAGTGTATGAATGTTCCTTCTTGACCAGTTTCAATCTGATTTAGATCATACTGTTATACTACTTTTCTGTCATTAGAAGTACTTTGTGTTAAGTTGTGGTATCATCAGCTTGGTGGGAAGCACAGTGGGCATTTCTGAAGCCCTCTCCAGCTTTCTATCTTAATGTCATTCAAGGCAGGAATGTTTGTCTAGCACACTCTACTGCAAATAGAGATGTTTGTGTTTTAAATCACAAAGCTCCTTCCTCCCCAAAGTCCTTGCTCAGTTGCCTACAGCACTTAACTCAAGGCTGACTTTGCTAAAGAAACTTGTATGATGTTAGATGCCCATCTCAGTAGGATTTGGTGTTGTACCACAAAGTGCTTTTTGCCCAGCCTTGCTGTTGGTCAACTTCCCTATCCACTTTTTAACTTTTTAACCTTAACCAAGCAGCCTTAGCATACGGTTCTAGCATGAAATGTGCCTATCTGGGATCAGCTGACTTTCCAGATGTAACAAATGGAAAAGGGGAGAGCGGTAGTTATCAGTTCCCAAACTACTGAAATTCTATACATTCAAATGTGGGATTGTTCTCATGCAACAGAGCAGAACTGTGAAGTCCATTGTGATACTGGTACTACCTGAGCTGGTTCTACAGTGATGATGTGAACAATTCCATCTTGTTTAGTAGCTACAGTAAGAAGATTGTTCAAGAGCTGTTCCAAAAACCAAGGAAAACATTTCTGCACCAAGTTGAAACTCCTTTAAGAAATCATGGTGATCTTGTTTGTTTGTTTTTTTGGGTTTTTGTTCAGTTTTTGACAACGGTTTAGTTTTGGTACTTAAATCATGTTAATGAAAGTAACATCACTTTTGCTATTGTGGACTTTGAAAACTCAGGAGAGGGAGGATGTTTAAGCACACATTTGTCTTAAATATTGATGTTTACAATCGTAGCAAATACTGTGTAGGACAGAAAGCACAGAAATAGTCTATTTTCTTAAAACCACGTGCCTCACTGTAATGTGACAACACTAAATTTTTTTTAACAGCTGTGGAATTGTTTTGTAAAATAAAACCCAAACTCTCAGAAATTCTTCACAATGTTTTATACTGTTGCTGATTCTGTTGTTTGTGCTTTTTCTATGTATTTACACTGTTTGATTTCTACTTTGATAAACATCCTTTTTTTTTCTCTGACTTGTAACTTTCTCTGTAACAAAGTGAAATTTTTACTTAAAAGTGCTGGGTTTTTTCCTTCAATAAAGTTGTCATTGCATTAAATGAATTGCTGTTATGGTTAATATGGGGTTTGTCATGATGCTGGTTCTCCAGATGATGCTGGAATTGCTGTGCCTTGGTTTCTTGTTTTGTTTTTTGTGGTGGTGGTCTTTTTTTTTAAAAAAAAAAAAAAGTGATTGTGTTGTCCTCACTTTGTTTTGCTCTATCTGCAACGTACTGCTTAGGGGAGTTCCTGTGTCACCCCTGCTGTGCAGCAGTGTCACCCAGCATATATTTAGCTCAACCAAATTCTTATTGGCACAGCTGCGTGCAGCTACACAACCAGCTGGTGTAACTAGAGTTGTTAAGGTGGGAATGATATTTTTGTTATTACTTATTTATCTCAGGAGTCAACCTAGATGTGCCAAGAAACTATTGGCTTAGTCCATGTTACGGAGCTATTCCTGATGCTGTTCCATCAGTAAAGGCTGGGGTTATGAAGCAGCATGGCTCTGGTTCTTCTTTGTGGAATAAATACACTCTGAATACTGATGTACACTGGAAGTAAAAAGCCAAATATTTATGAGTGTGTTAAAAGTAGAGTTTAGAGGTAACGATTTACTTTTGAAAAAGTTTCAGAAAGCATGTCCACTTAAGTTTGTGCCTAATACTCATCTTGACACTTGCTGTGGTTTCAGTATTCCTTGGCAGTGTGCAGGGCTCTGCACTGGGCTGTTCAGAGTACATTAAACTTTTTTTTTTTTTCCCAATTGACAGAATAAAAAAACCCACTGCTTTGGTTTATCATTTTTTAAAAAAAGGAAGTGGTAAGACTTGCATGCTGTGGGAGATTCTGTTCAGTCTTCAGCTACTTTTTTTTTTTCTTTAAATTTCTGTCCTACAGGAAACTCCAAAGTTTTATTTGAAATAGAAGCAGCAGTGTGTCTTTTTTTAATAGAGAAACCTAGGAGTTTGTATTTTATCTTTTTGAAAAGGTTAGAGCTTCCAAGGACTGTCTGGAGAGCCTGATATAGTTGTCTTGATATGAAATAGGTATGAGAGAGAATCAGAGTCCTAAAAGGGACTGTTGTGTGGGTGTCTATTTTTGTCAGTTAGGTTGATGGTTGGACAAGATGATCTTTAAGGTCCCTTCCAACCTAGAAGATTCTGTGATTCTGTGATAAATTCTTTCCATCTTTAATAGCTTAGAGCTATTCTGCTTGCCTAGTTCAACCTCCTGCATATCAAACTGTTGAACTTTACCACACCATTCTCATGCTGAGGTCTTAATACCTGAAGAATTTTTAAAAAATGAATAAAATTAAGCCTTCATTTGAAATCACTAATGAATGAATGATCAGCTGCGCTCTAGGGAAAGTGTATTCTGTAGATGACTTTGCTCTTCAGAAATACTCAGAAAGGGTTTATCAGTTGTGTTACAGCATCCAGTCCCCGAATCCCAATTGTAAATATTGGGGTGGTGTCATCAGTACCACATTCAGATTCAGTGATGAAACCTGGAAGGCTGCTGTACTCGCAAGGTCTACCCCTTTCCCTTCTCCACAGGGTCTGGTTTGCAGGAGAGGGTGTTTGGTGGTTGCAGGAAGTTCCAAGATGAGGGTTGATATTTACTTCCTTCCCATATTTCTGCCTTTCCTACAGAGCTCAGGCTTGGTGGCAGTGCTGGGGGGGTACAGGCTTGTAACTGCCCCGCTCCGAAGAGCTGGAGGTGCTTAAAGGGAACAAAATCCTCCGTTTTGTCACTTTTCTGAAGAAAGCTTCTAATGACTTAGAGATGGAATAATATATCTAATCTGCCAATCTTTGGGAATGATGTTTTAGGTGAGACTATTTGAAACCCTTTTAAGTTTTTTCTTGGGTTCCCTTGTGGCATCTCTAAGAGGTTACTCCTGAGAGTTTGTGCAGAAGCAAACGTGGGGTAAGGCTGGCACAGTGGGAAAATGGTACTGGAAAATGGGTCAAAATGGCTGGCCAACCTGACTTCATTGCAGCTCTGAAGGGCGGTCACCGCCAAAAAGTGACAAAGTGTGAAAACAAATTATTTTATCATGGGCGTGTACTCTTGTGTTTTCTTGTCGTGTGTAACAGGATGCATCAGGCTCACCACTTTGGAGAGAATCAAATGCTTCAACTGACTTGTTAACTCTCATGGTTAACACAAAGCTTGAACTTACACATTCAAGTCAAAAGTGCATGTTTGATTTCCTGCTATAAACACCGAATCTATTACTTTTGTTCTGAGACGTTGTAAATAGAATTTTAAAGTTTGTTTGGAATTTACCAAATTCTTTATTATTTTCTGAGCTTAAAAATGGGGTCAGAAAGAGTTTCTTGCTCTAGTTGCTCATCCATGTCTGGAGAGAGCACAGATCTTAAAGTAGGAAAAACAAATTAGGGAAAAATATAATTACCATTGAAAACTAACTTACATTTATCACCAGCCTGACTGTATCAGGGGAGGGGTTTTGGGGGTGAGATTTTTTTTCCCTTTTTCTTTCTTTTTTAAAAAGAAGAAAGGTTGCCCTGGAAAGCCTCCTATGCTTTCTGGGCTCAGGATTAATCTGAGTTATAATCTCACTAATAACACCAGCCAGAGAGGCACTACTTGAACAAGGTGCAGACCTCACTGCTAAAAACATACCTGGTTGAAGTTACTGAAACTGTCCCCTCACCCCCCCGGCACTAATGAAAAGGCTAATCTTCTCTAAGTCTCTTCTAACCCGACAATCTCTCAAGGGGCTGGATCCATGATTAAAAAACAGAGGGAAAGCAGCTGTCTTTTTATCCTCTCTTAATTATTCCTGGGTAGTTGATAGGTGTTGATTTCCTGGGAGTGTCATGGTGATGGAGGTTACGTTTCCCCGTGTTGTCGGGACTAAATGTTCAGAGGGGGGGTTAGTTGTTTGAATGCTTCAGTGGGAGCTTTGGAGATGGAAAGAGTGAGTCTTGTTCTCTGCAATTTCACCTGATCATGAAGGGCTGCCTTTTATTTGGAAACATGTGCCTAAAGGCCAAAAAACAGCTATCTAATGTCAAGGAAAGGAAGGCCTCTTTAATTACCTTTTTTTTTTTTTTTTTTCTTCTTTCTGCTGTATCTCACCAGCTGGTGGCCAGGAGGGTTTTAGAGTGAGTTTAATTAGAAAGCCAAAAATAACCCTTGCTTTTATCCTGCTGTAACTTGGGGAATAAACTCCAGTAAGTGTTGCAAGAGTGTTCTATCACTGCTCTCCCCAGTCCTCATCACTTCATTTAAAAATATGAGTCACTAAAGTCTTCTTAGTAGATCCTGGACGTGGCTGGAGGAGACTGGGTGTTGTACTTGCATTTTTAACTAGCAGGGGTTAGTTCTGACTGGCCGTGAGCCACGAGGTGTCTGATCCCTGCTTGGAAGTGCCCAGCTCTCCCAGCTGGGTTTCAGGGAAAGTTTACAACATTGCATGTTTTGTGTGAGCATTTTCTGCTCCCTCTGATGCCCCTACTGATTTGCTTGTTTAATTAAACAGGAGACAAGCGCAAGAGGGATAATAGTTTTTGGTCCTTTGGCCCTGCTCTCTCCCACTTGCGGTGGCAATGATTGTCAGTCATCTTGCTACTGGGTAAGTTACTCTGGAAGTGTGGCTACATTTTCTTCAGATGTCACCTTCCTGAAGTTTTAACTTCCAGCCCAAGAAATGACCCACCTGAGAATGGGCTGTTCTTAGTGCCCCAGCAATACCTGTGTCTGGTGACATTAATCTGTCTGTGCCTCAGTTCCAGCATCTGTGGACTTGGAAAAATTAATCTTGCAAGAAAGTAGGAGAGAGAAAGGATGTTTTTGAAATACTCAAAATCATTATTTAGGTGAACCAGAGGGACATAAGATTAGAGGATGTCTCTTGCTTCTCCTAAAACAGGCTAAATATTCAAAGTAAAGATTTCTACCCTAATGTTTTTTTAAACAAATAGCCAGCAATCAGCAAATAATTTTGACTATGAATCTAACTTTGGTTTCTCTTCTGTAGCCCTCTGCTGTGGAGCGGTGTGAAGCAAGGACAATGTATGATGTGAGGAAGGCTGATGTTTGGGATGGGCTTCACGTGGGTCTGGAGGTGTATTTTAAAGTTACACCTCAGGCCCCGAGCATGTTCAGCTGATCGTTTGCTTGTACACACACAAACTTGTTATTTCTTTGGCTAATTCTTCTAGGTTGGAAAGATACATCAGTGGTGAGCTGTGCCTTCTGGGTATGTTGCTATATACACGAAAAATTCCTCTCAGTCTGAACTTTTACAGCTGAAACGCCCTTCCCCACGCTGAAAATAGCAATTGGGCTATTCCCACTAGCCAACCACAGGTAACTACTCTCATTTTGGAAAATGTTGTGGTGGCAGGCATCCTGAGCTGTGGTAATATAGTTATAAAATTAAATTAAAACTGTATGAAAGTCAGGTATTTTAAGAGATTAGATTGGGGGGTTGTGGGGTGTGTCCTCTGGGACACAACACTTTCTAGCCTCATACACCTTGTGTGATAACTGTAAGTACCCAAGTGTAACTTACTTTTAGCATCTGAAAGTGCATTTTTTTTATTGTGCAGGATGCAAATTTTAGTATGATACTCCAAAGCAAATGTCTTTGTGCTTCTCTCTCAGCTGTAAAAAGTACGGTCTTATTGGATGAAAAACTTGCTTCCCAGCCCGTTATTGGAATGGTTCCGTTATTATTTCCTTCCATATAGCCATCTTTCTCCACAACTCTGTCCCAGGGGTGCTTTGGGCAAGCAAGCCACCCAGAGCAGGACCTCCCTTTCTTTTGCTTTGTGGCTGCCTCCATTTCCAATCCATCTTTGCTGAGAATATTCTTTACCTCTAGCAATTCACCAGTGTCTGCTGGTGAGACCGCCTTTCCCTTCCTCATTTTGAAACCCCTCCACCGACGTGAACTGGTACCGTTTCTGTGCATGCTTTTGATTTCTTTTAGTGTTTGATTTCTCTAAGTGTTTTGAGGAAGGCAGATGGGATCTGATTTTTCAGAGCCTTTAATCTGGTATCACTCCATTTGAAGCCTGTGGGAGAGATGGGCAAACAGAACTGGTGAAAATCAAGCCGCTTCCCCTTTTATTTGTCTATAGAAGGAACGGTGTGTAACTACTGAAATATTGCTACTTTTGTGAGTTATTGTCCCTGCACCTGCCTCAACTTTGAATCTCCTGATTTCTGAGCAACTAAATCTAACAAAAGCTGTGTGGAAATAGGGCCTTGACTTAAAAAAAAAAAAAAAAATCAAAAAATAACACTGAGTTATTTGTTTTAGAGCTGTCCAACAACCTGAAGTTGTTGAACTGAAAAAACTTCCACTAGGTCTGAATTCTGTGTTTATTTATAATGTAATGAAATAAAAAACTGCCTCACGGTCTTCTATGCATTTACTATGCTATTTTATCACATGCAGGGAAATATTACAGTAGTAGCTTCTCTCTCCTCTTTGAGTGTTTGAAAAGGAAAGCCCAAACTTAAATATAATCCACGTTACACAAACGTACTACCTGAGATGCAATTATTTTTCCAAATGCAAAGTGGCAGTCTCCCAATTAGCTAAACATCCTTTGGATTTTTTAAAGAACATCCTTCAGTTGTTCAACAGTGAAAGTGGGCCGGATGTTAACTAGAAGTTGCTATTTAACAACTTCTAGTGTAACTCACAAGGTGAGTTGACTGATAGAGTAATCTAGGTAATTTTGTAATGAGTTCACAAATTTAAAAAAAATAAAATACAGAAAGGCTGATAAGAAGAGAGGGAAGATGTTATTAGAGTGTGAAGTTTGAAAGTAGCATGATTGCGATTACCCAGATGTAAAAATGTTACAAACATGCTGACAAGTATCTCAAGGGAGGGTTGAAGGAGGAGGGAGCCAGACTCTTTTCAGTGGTTCCCAGTGAGAGGACGAGGGGCAACGGGCACAAGTTGGAACATAAGAGGTTCCACTCAAATATGAGGAGAAACTTCTTCACAGTAAGGGTGATAGAGCCCTGGAACAGGCTGCCCAGGGAGGTTGTGGAGTCCCCTTCTTTGGAAATTTTCAAGACCCGCCTGGATGCTCCTGAGTAACATGCTCTGACAAGCTCTAGGCAATCCTGCTTCAGCAGGGGAGTTGGACTAGATGATCTCTATGGTCCCTTCCAACTCTAAAAATTCAGTGAAATTCAGTGAAAATACCTCAGGCCTGTCTGGCTTGCACCTTCCAATGGTACTGAGATTGCTGGGACTTGAATGTCCTCTCCTAAAGGCTCCCATTCTGCAGAACATGACATTGCTGCACACCTGCAGCTGTGCCGTTGTGAGGACTTGCAGCCAGTGTCCTTATTCCATGTAGGGCTTGAGGGATTAGTAGGACTAGTAGCCAAATAAGGTGCCGTACACCACAAATAGGATCAACAAGTTCTGATCCTTGCTGCTTAGTGTAGGTGGCATCTCTCAGGTTTTTTAACTGCAAGATCTGTTGAGCTTGTCAAATGATGAACTTAAATCCTGTTTTACACCAAACCCTTTCTTGTCTTTCTAAATCCCATCAGTGATCCACCAGGTCATTTAATCTTTTAGAAAGGACCAGAAGCACAGGAATTCAACAGGGGCTGTTGAATTAAATGAATGCAAAGTTCTCAGTAAGTAACTAGAAAATGTATTTCTCTAAAAACAAACTCCAACAGTATGTTTTCATGATCAAGCCCCTGACTATGTTATGTCCGACAGACCAGAAACTTCTCGGATGGTATCTGAGCTAGATTCATCAGGAGAAATGCTTCGTTATGTGCCAAGGTCCAATGTTTATGGGTCACCAATATTCACGTGGTCTCCACTTAATCCTTTTGCATGGACCTGAACCCAGGTCTCTCCTATTCCTGGCTGAGTGCTGAAATTGTTGGACTTCTCAGTAAAATGGTGCCTTCTTTTATGGCTGCCCTTTGCAAGAGTACGTGCAGTTGGATCAGGCTTGTCAGCGACAGATCTTGAGCCCGTCAGCAATGCCAGGCCTCAGCAGTTAGGCTGACACTCAGCCCCAGAAGCACAGGGAAATGCTTCCATGTCTCTGAAAATGCAGCCAGAGAAGAGTTCAACGGCTTGTGAGGTGCAGCAGGGGTTTTATCAATGACAGTGGGACCAAGAGATGGACACAGCAGGCATCAATGGTGGAGCACGGAGATGCTACCTTCTCCTTGGTGCATTGAAACCTCAGTGCAGAAGGGTCTCCTACTATTACATTTTGATTTAGGAAGGTAGAGGAACAAGGTTAATGCATTTATTCAACGTGCCTGGTGGAAATATTTTAAGACTACCTTCTCTGTGTAACTATCTTGACTGTTACCAGCTCCTTCAGTCAGAGTCCGCATCAGCGTGAACGCAATTTCCATGCATTGTTTCAGTCTGGAAATGAAACAATTTTCATTAATGGAAACCTGGTTCTCAAGCAGAACAATTAGACCCACTTCAGGTTGAAAAAAGATAAAAGCATGCTAATTTGGATGGAGGACTCTTCTTTCAAGGCAGCCAATTGAGTCATCAGCCTGCCACCCACCTGACCGTCTGACAGGTAATTAGGAGATAGTCCTCTTTTTGTGTGGAGTGTGTGCGTAAACCTCCACACGCTGGTGTCACTGCCCATTGGGACTTCCAGAGGAAAGAGCCAGTCAGTGGCAAAAGAGTGAGGAGAGCACGTTTGTCAGGCTGTGCCCAACGAACTGACTCCTTCTTTGATTTAGCTCATGATTTTTGTCTTTTAACAGCTACCTGAAGTTTCTGGCAGTGAAGTCGTCATGGCAGACCTGGGCTGCAAAAAGCCCAGCGACTGCACCGTCTCCAGGCTCCTCAGCGTCGTGGAGAGCGAACTCCGGGCCGGGAGAGACAAAGGCGACCCCACTGAGAAACAGCTCCAGGTTGTCTTAGAGGATGCGACGCTCTGGCAGAGATTCAGGGAAGTCACTAATGAGATGATCGTGACCAAGAACGGCAGGTGAGTGATCTGCTCGGCACCGTGGGCTAAGTGTAGGTGACAGCCAGGGGGGTTAAGAAGTATAATAATATCAACTGTGTGTGCAGACTCAAAAGAACTGCAACGAGCACGTAGTTTAATCCCTGCAGCCTCACAGTCCCTTAAAACAAGCACATGAAGAGAATGGGGTGTCCCTGCTCCTTGCTGGTAAATCTACTGACTGACTTAAGGTTGCATGAAAGGGGAACTTTTGCAAGGGAATACATGATACCTCTCTAAACCTTTAGAATGACTTTTTGTACTAATAATCACCAGCCTTTATTAGCAAATCCTTACCTGTAGACCTCAAATGAGTGTACAGAAGCCGACTGGTGGTGTTATCCCCAGCTGCAGTTCCTCTCTCTCTGGCCTTGGGCATTAGCAGCTTGTCCAAGCAGTCTGTGCTAGAAGGGGGTACAATAAATCTGTGCTCCATGTAGTGTGTATGTGCAGTCTGGATTGCATGGTCCCACCATGGTATTGCTCCGTAGTTATTGCTGGTGCCCTTAGAAACAAGTGCAGAATATTGGTTAACGCACACGGTCTTAAAAAGACAAAATATTGTGCTGTAAATAGAACATGTATCTTACTATTGGGGAACACAGAGAGGCATAGAAAAAGGGTGCAAAACCGGGTGAGAAAGATACTAATTCTGAATGAGACACTGGCTTGAAGGAGGCTCTCCATGGAGATTCTGTTCTGAACTGGGCTGACAGCAGAGTCCAGCCCGTACAGAGAAGCAGTTACTAGAATAAAGATCAGCAGTAGAGTGGCACTAAGGTTTTTGTGTAATGTACCCTCGCTGCCTCTCTGCTGTCGTCCCCCCCCTGCACCCAACAGGCACATTTTTCTTTTGTGAGACCTCTCAGGAGATCTGCATCAGTGAGAGGAATTAAGAGATGGAGAGAAAGATTTACTTATGTATGTGATGTGACTTCTGTTAATTTTGCAGACTTCGATTTAGCAGAATTTATGGGCTATTTTAGTGTTGACTGTAGCTTGACAAGGGACATAGGTAAAAGCAGTTAAAAGGAAAAATCTTGTCTTTTGGCTCAGCAAGGTTACTCTGTTGAGAGAACTGCTGCCTTCCCAAAACATCAGCTTTTGGTGTAACGCTGCCTGTTGCCATTCTGATTCCTCCTGACAAGAAACAGAAATAGAGGGATAGAAAGGGATAGAAAGAGGATAGAAAGGGATAGAAATCTTCTGCTGAGGTTCTCTTTACACTGAGAAGCTGCTTTTGCTTTAAAAACTGACATTAGGCTACAGCAAACTTCTGAGTGGACTTTCACTGAGTGAATGGTAGCTTAAATTGATTCCTTAGCAGTGACCAAACCCGAGGTAAGATAGGTTTGCCTCAAATTAATTAAATTTGTACAAAGAATTGCACCTTACCAACAAGTTTATTTCAGTTTCTTTCCTCTCAGCTAATGTAAACCATGATTGCATGGTGATACAAGTTCCTCTAAAATGTCTAGGTGAGTGCATAGATAAAATCCTTTTATGATGATGATAAGGGAATCTTTCATTATCTGAATATGCCTGGTTAGTTTTTATTTCATTGTGTAAGCTGCCTTATTTTTCTTTATTCTAACTTCTATGCTACTTATCAGCTTGATCCTGTTTTTCCTAAAGCCAGTGATAGCTCTAGTAACATCAGTGGGGACAGGAATAGGTTCTTTACGATCAAACTACAGCAATCTCAAAATAAAATATCATAAAAGTATGATGTCACTCTGTCACCTGCATAAATCCTTTTAACAAAGTTACTGTAGCATCAAGGACAATGAAAAAGGCTCTGGAAGTATGTTCCATAACAAACACATCAGCACACCAAAACCAGGAAATACAGGCAGTGCCCTGCAGCAAAGCTCTCTGAACCACTGCATGCCATTCAAAAGGAGACAAACTTGAGACAGTTTCCTATGAGTGCTAAGTTTTTTTCAGGTTCAAGATTCTTCAGTGATTGTCTCCAGAGGGATTCTCAATAGAAAAATATTGATCTAATTCTGCTGCTGCTTAAATCAGTAGAACTAACTCAGTTGTTCTTGCTACAGGGCATATGAACACTTTTGAAAATGGTGTTCTATGATTAATGAGAAGAGCTGGTTTCAACTGTGTGTGAAAACTAAGGCAGATTTTGTGGACATGTTAACAAAATTCAGAAATTAAACTGAAACCTGATACAGGAGCATCCCACAAAATGACAGGCTGACGGATTAGTGATCCTCAAGTGTCAAATTCTAGCATGCACAATTCTGCTGTGACTGAGTCATGTCTAATTGGTACCGAAGGTCCCAAAAAATCATAATTAGATGAACCAACTTCAGTGTTAACACAAAGGTATGTCTCCATTGCTGTATTGTACTTCATTGTAATAATCACCTGCCATAGCAATATGCTTGGGTGCACGGGGAAGATATGAAATATTCTAAACAGGATAGACATCAGTGAAATTAAACCGCACGCTGTATCACAAAATACATCCCAATGGGTACAGCTGATACAGGGGGAATCAGTCTCCTATTTCACTCAGATTTATTGCTTTCAATTGGCATTTCAATATCAAATGCTTGGTTTTCTGATTAAGCAGTGTTAATATTAGCTATGCAGTATCCCGAGATTTTGCAATCCATGTTATTGGCTGGATGCAGAGAAGTGCCACTGCTCCCCTCTGCGTACGGGGAGAATCCACAGTGGATCAATACAGGCAAAGGTGAGTGGGGGGAAAGAAGCCTTTTCCAGGTTTAAATCCTGAAACAACTTCACTCGTTACTACACATTCAAGTTTGATATCAAACATCTTCCCGCTCAAGTTCTGTACTCTGGAGTCATTGTAGCAGATCTGCTCTAAATAAATTGAAGAGGCTGAAGTGCTCAGCTATTGCAGCAACGGAGGCCACGTGTGTACCTACCTGATCACTGAAACAAACATTCTGACTGAAACAAATTTGGAGAAATGACCATTTGCCATGCTGAAAGAAAGACAAATGTCTTTCTTTTTAACAGCAAAGCTGTTAAAATCAGCAGAACAAGTGAGGTGGCAGGTTTTCCATCATTAAAATCTGTACAGGTGGGGATTAACTGTGTGTGAAGCAGGTTCATGTAGGGAAGTGCTATAATCGCAGTAATACAGGAGGCTGGAACTGATGGTGACTATTCTCTTCTGTAGGTCTTTTGGGGATAAACTCAAGCCTCTCAAGTAGAAAGGCAGAGACGTCTGCATTGTGGGCAGAGGAATTAACAATCTCTACGTAACACAAACAGTTCTGAGAATCTAGTGAAATTAAATTTTCAGGTAGATGAATTTCCCCCTCCACTTCAATTTCAGCTAAATATCTAAGTGTGTTACTGTGAAGACTGACTGTAGGGGGTCTGGGGGGTGCAGGGAGCAATGCATCCCTATTTTTTATCACATCCCAGTTTGACAGCTGGTGCATCCCAGTCAGTAAGACACATTAAATGTAGCATATAGACCAAGCTAAGCTTCTATTTAGTTAGAAAGATCACAGTTCAATACATCTTTCTCAATGTTGCACTGGCCCTACATGACCAAGAATTTATATTAGATGAAAAATCTCAAATTTCTCAAATCCTTTCTTTTCCTGTGAGCAGAAGGTGCTGAATGAAGGTATCCAGAAAGGTAGGTGGTGAGTGGGATGTGACAGCAGCACAGGAGATTGTCAGCAGCTGGGGGCTGCTGGAGAGTGTGGCTGAAGGGCAGAGAGAGCCCAATGGTGTCCCTTGAGACAGTTGGTAGTTTCAGTGCCCTCCTGTATTTCAGATATCTTGCACCACTACCCAACTAAGCCAAGAGTCCCCATCTTACCTTAGCCCCGTGGCCACAGACTCAGGCAATTGCTCTGGTTGCTTGGTGTAACCAGTCTCTCTGTCTCTGTAGAGAAAAGGAGCCTGAAGATTCATTGGCCTGTGCATAAAAATGTGGCTTGGCAAAATAGCTGTTACCAGGAGAGGTCAGTACAGAGATGTCTGGGGCAAGGAGGCCTCTTAATCATGTAAGAAGAATGTAGGAGGTGACACGTAACAGCTCTAATAAGCCTCCACAGTAATGACGTGTATTCCTTGGCAAGCTAAGACACTTAATGAATAGGATACCTTTGTTGGGAGACTCCTCTTTCTGCTGACTGCAAATTTTTCCCAGTTCCTGAAACTGTTGGAGCCCTACTAACTATTGCTGCAGACTTTTAGGCACTGAGATGCCAATTCAAAGCTGTGTGGTATGGATCACAAGTACCAGGACAGACAGAAAACTGCTGAAAGTCTAGCCGTGAGCTGCTGCAAATCTCCTTTATAAAATAAAAAAATAATAATTAAAAGGGGTTTGAGAAAAGGTGGACCTTTAAGCACAAAAGGAACATTTTCCCGAAACTAAACAAAGGCAGGATTTCAGTTTTAAATGCATAAGATGGTGGGAAGACTGGATAATACATGTTTAGAGCTTAGTGAAGGACAACACTGCATCTAAGGTGGAACTAAAAGTAGAAGAACGTCATGAAGCTGATGAGGTCAGGAAATATGGAAGGATGGGACTGGGGGAACTGCTAAGTGTGAGGTCTCATGGCAAGGATTTTAACCAGACTTCTCAAACTGGAGATTTATGTAATGGTAGTGGGACAGTACATGAATACTTGCACTTAGGAAAGGGACAAAACACATTTCAGCAAACTACAGACTTTTTAATATCTCCCTGTAACAAGAATTCAGGCTGTATTTTGAAGGATAATTAAATACGTGGAAGACAGCAGAAAATGAGATAAAAATATATTTTATTAAATTTAAGTCATGCTAGACCAACCTGATACAACCCTGATGAAGTAAACAAGTATTTTTAGACAAGGAAAATGTAGCAGACTTGTTAGGGCATTTAGAAGAGCGCCAGCTGGAAGCCATTACTCAAGTGGGAGATGTCAGGGATTAACACAGGGAAATGACAGAGGGAAGTGACTGACTTTGCTCACAAAGACTATGGAATATGACAGTGCCTTTGAAGGAAGAGATAAAACCCTTTTGTGTAGAGCAATGTGGTCAATACATCTAACTGGAGTCTGAAGAGCACCTGGGATTATGTCCTGAGTGTTGGAGGTTGCAGAATGATTTCAGAGGATATATTAAGAGTCAGACAAAGTGGAACTCGGCCACTGGACAGAGTATGGGAGCAGGTGTTGGAGGAATCTAAGCACCAAAGAAGTGCACTTTATCATAGGATTCTGTAGTTAATGCAGTGAATGCACGGTTCAGCTTCACCTTCTCAGCCATTATCAACTCTGTTCAATCCTGTTCATGTCATGTCCCTTGTCCCACACCTAAGGATGCATTTAGCATGTCCAGATCTCACGGACCCTGCTGACACTATACACAGTACATTATGTTCATAACTCTTGGCATGATAAAGACCTTACTGCCCTACAGTAGAGATAATGTGTATAGAATAAAATAAATTAAAATAAAGCATTAACCTTTAAGAGACTTCTTCAGCTAGACGTAGGGAGGTGTCCCTGCCCATGGCAGGGGGGTTGGAACTAGATGATCTTTGAGGTCCCTTCCAACCCAAACCATTCTATGATTCTATGATTCTATGTTTTTTTCACACTGAGCTAATTAGTGAGCATCTGGTCACAAACATACCAAGGAGTCTTTCAAAACCAGTTTCCAGTGGCGTCCCCCTTTTTTCTCTCGTGGCCAGGCGGATGTTCCCCGTTTTGAAGATCAGCGTGTCAGGCTTGGACCCAAACGCCATGTATTCCTTCCTGTTGGACTTCGCCCCGACTGATGGCCACCGCTGGAAGTACGTCAATGGAGAATGGGTGCCGGCTGGGAAACCAGAGCCACCAAACCACAGCTGTGTTTACATCCACCCAGACTCTCCCAACTTCGGGGCCCATTGGATGAAAGCTGCCATTTCCTTCAGCAAAGTCAAACTTACCAACAAGCTCAATGGGAGTGGGCAGGTATGGCCTGATGTTTCCTCATACACCTCTTGGCTTCAATTGCAAGCACCTACCAATCAAGAAATATCAAGGGTGCATTTATGTAATTATAGAGGCCCTTACAGGCCTCTTCACCCACAGATGCCAATTATTCTCTGGAGGCCAAATGTAAACAGGAATAAACAGGCCTTAATTGGCTCTTTCAGATTTTAATGGACTTCTTGATGTTAAGAGAGACAGAGTGCTGTGGTTTACTTAATCATCAGGGGGCTTTTCAGAGTTGGTCTTGTGCGCTGGGGATTTTTACATAGGACTTCAGAGAAGGGGGAAAAAATGGTCACAGGTATTAGGTTTTTGTTGTGTTCCCCCATGTTGTTTGGTGTAAGTGGAATGTTGGCAGGAGTCAGATAGCAGAATAAAAGGCTGCTCCTAAATGAAATAATTACTATGTCTGCTTCTGCATCATGATAATTATCAATATTCTATTGAATCAGCTTTGGCCTTTGGAAAGAAACCACATGTACCAGAAATAAGTGACTTTCTCTTTGAACCCCTTAAAAATGCAAACAGGAAAATTAGTTTTGTTTCGTATTTTATTTTTGATGATGCATCTGAAGGTAAAATGTTGCACAAGACCTTTGTTGTGCTTGTTTGTTTTGTACAAAACTCCTACATTGGATGATACCTGTCAGCTCAAAATCAGTTTCTTTCATGTAAATATACGTTCTCTATCTGTTATTTCCATTAGGTTTGTGAGGTATATCCATAAGCCTAGTGACCTAATTAGGTAGGAAATTATCTCAATTTTTATGGACTGGAGAACAGAAAGAGGACCTGACTTTTCCTAAGTCACAGATGGAATCAGCACACAAGATCTATTGTGGAGCATGGAACAGGATCTGAATTTGCAAATTCTTGTCCTGCATCCAGGACCTCAGAAAAGTCAAAGGCCTCAGAAAAGTATGCACGGGATTAAAAAACTCCAGGAACCCAGCTCGGAGGGTCAAAGAGACCCTGGGGAAAAAAACAAGGGAATATGATACATGTCTATATACATATGGTGAAGTGGAGAGGAAAAAAGTAGGAAGCAGAGGAGGAAAAGCTATATGAGAAATGGAGCCCAAACAAAAGTCACTAAATAAAACTCACTAAATAACACATGACTAAAGCTCCTCGTTTTCTTTTGAAATTTTGACAAGAGCATTAAGGTACACCATGTCTCTGCTCTGTGCTTCAGCTTCCCCTTGGTGTTATTAGAAAATAACAGCTGACTAGCAGTGCTTTATGCTAATGGCTGTGTTTGTCCATATATGTATATGTGTATATATATGTGTGTGTGTGCACACACTTTCCAAAGTACAGACTTAAGATTTTTTTTTTTTTTTCAGTAGAAAGAATTAAGCAGTATAATAGACTTCCTGAAGGAGGTGAATTGTGGAATCAATGTTATTCACAGCTTTTAATGCAAGGTTAGAGACATCTGCCAAGGCTTGTTTAGTTACACTTCATCTTGCCCAGAAAGATGAGTAGGTGACTGCCTCAGCTCCCTCCTGACCCTCATTTCCATGATGGGGATTCTGAGTCTTGCAAATAGTAGAAGCAGGACGGGTATTGCCCCTTTATTGTTTCAACAGCATCTATTGCCTTAGGAGCCCAATGGTTTGAAAGCCATAGCTGCTAACACAAATATTCACTAATGCTTCTGTACCGAAAGCTTTAAATCCAAGTCCAGTGAAGTCTCACTCTGTTCAGCCCTTCATCAGAAGGGAAGAAGGCACCTGCCCTTCTGCTCTCAGTAATCACTGACTTGGGTTTAGCAGTGACATCTGGTCTGTTATAGAGCCAGAGAGACAGAGCAGCTGTGGGATACCAGAGTGGCATTGGGGTCTGTCTCCCTGTTTTGTTTTCTGCAGATAATGTTGAACTCCCTGCATAAATACGAGCCCCAGGTACACATAGTTCGCGTAGGAGGCCCCCACCGGATGGTGATGAACTGCTCCTTCCCCGAGACACAATTCATAGCTGTGACTGCTTACCAAAATGAAGAGGTAGGCGGAAGCCACACTGTGCTCTTGGTTACCATCGATGAGATGTATTAAAAGCTTATTAACTACAAGATCAGCATGGTCCTTTTCTTGTTTCCCTTCCGGTCCCGTGCAGTGTAATGCTCCATCCAGTCTAATAGTCTGTCTTCTCTCTGCACTAGAACATGGTCTAATCTAATGTTTGGCTGCAGTACTAAACCAGGTTTAGCTTAATATCCTGCCACAGCTGTTCCAGACTGGTCCATCTGTCCTGGCATCCCAATCCCTTACTGGAAAAAAATCACCCTACAGTTAAGTCCAATATCTTTCTGCAGCAATGACTGACAGTTAGAATGATAACCCTACCTTTCCCCACTCCTTATAATATATACAATTGCAGAAGAGTGCAACATTCCATGCGGAAATGTCTTCCCAACCACAAAACTGTAATTGAGGGATGCTTTGGATTGTGACAATTGCTAGCTCATGTACCACATCCCTCAGCTACTGTTGCTGCAGATTTGATTCACACTTGGTAGGAATTCAGTGTTTAAACTCTCTTTTGAAAAGAGTCCACCATCCCAGAGGATTTGCCAGAGTGGACTAGGCCATTAGGCTGCCCCAACTGGTGCTCTGCCTGTGGCACTGATGAGTACACAGCACTCTGCAATGAGCAAAGCTCTCTCCTAACCAGCCCTGGAAAACATCATGTGTGGGGACACGTGAGGCAGTCCCACTTAGATTGCTCTGGAAGATGTTTTGTCAAGTTTCTATTTCAAATTGCCTTCACTAACATGCCTTGTTTTCTGTAAACTCAAGATAACAGCTCTCAAAATCAAGTATAATCCCTTTGCCAAAGCCTTCCTGGATGCGAAAGAAAGGTGAGTTCATCTTTTTTTGCTCCAGTAGCATTTTGCTGTTGGTATGGTTAAAACTGTGGCATAACCGTGGCATCACCATGTGAAATATAAATCATATAACTTAATGCGATGTCTGGTGTCTTAAATCCAGAGTCACTCCAGTGTTGTTAGTTATTAGCAGGGACACTCTCCATAATCATTACAACAGGGTCTGAAGTGGGTGAATGTCCTCTTGGGGATCCTAAAAGCCTGAATGAGACAGTGTGAACTTCCCCAGTGATGTTACACACCGTGTATGTTCACTACATTGTACTTACACTCCAATGAATCCCATAATTTGATAGCTCAGGCAGAATAAAAGTTAACTGCAGATGTCAAAAAGCATAGCTAAAGTGAAATTGCACTGTAACTGTAATGTAACTACACTGCTATTATTAAATCTGTGTGATAATGTATGATGTGTTTATTAAAAGTAACCCAGAGGTGCTAACTATGTAAGATGTTAGAGATGCTTCCATCAGAAACAAATTGTGGTTTATCTTGCAAAGTTTTACTTGCATCATCCATGCTAATGCAGTGGGCTGTCCCAATGATGCATTCCAGTCCATAATTGCTAAAAAAAAATTGTTTGAACCTGCTACGTCTTCTGACACATGAAGTGACCCGTGTGCCTGCAGGAGAACCTGTGGGTTTTTTCCATTCCTCTCACAACTTCAGAAGCTGCTGTGTCTCAGTGTCAGGGTTTCCAGCTGCAGAGGGGGAACGCTGCCTTCTGCTTGCCTGGCTGAGCAGGGGACAGAGCCCTGCCTCGGACAGGGCGGGAGGCCAGGCTGCGGTCGCTGGTGGAAGCAGGAACGGTGCCCACAGGTAGATTTAGAATTCCAGGTTCAGCCCCCAAATTTGGCACAAACGTAGGAACATTTTTATGTACGGCATGAAACATAAGTTCCTGCTTCCCTTATGGTAGACTGCAGACAAGTCTACTGCTGCCTAGCCAAGTGGTTAAAGAAGATGGATTTCCCTCCTTTTTAGCTTACTTTTCCATCTTTTTAGTGAATAGTTCTGTTTTTAACTTTCTTTTGTAATTTCTCAATGCGAAGTTTTACCACTAAGTATTTTGCTTTCCAGAAACAACCCCAAGGATGCTCCAGAAACAGTCTCTGAAGGTCAACATATGACGTATTCTCACTGTAAGGTTTTTATTCATGCCAGCTGGAAGTTTTGTGTGGTACGATAGGTGCTGGGAACCTGGGACCTGCTCAACTCAGTCATTCACTGAGTCCTGAATTGTGTTCATGGAAAGGGACTCTTTACAAAAATAAAAAATAAAAAAGAAGATTGAAGAAACCTCACAGGAGGAAATAATGGGACAGTTTCTGCAGGGGGATTATTTTCCTTATCATTCATTTTTCAATCAATATTGAAAGAAATCTAGAATCAAAAGGATGTACGATATTTTTTTGTCCTTGTAACAGTGAATATTTGTGTCATTATAAAATTACCTTTCATTGCTGAACAGGTAAAAAAAGGGGGGAAGAACAGAGTTTGTTTTAATGGTGGTCTGTTTTTCTTTCATTTGTTCTTTGATGTTTGTGACATTTTCTGGTAGTTGTTTTTAGGTCTTGTTTTTAGGGTTGGTGGTTTTGGGGTTTTTTTATGGGTGGTTTTTTGGGGTTGGTGTGGGGTTTTTTTATTGTCAGTTGTTCCATAAACCAGCATTTTGGAAACTGCTTGGTGTTTCTGAGGCACAGCTCATTCTGCGAGAAGGCTTGTTGCTTTATTGTATTGCAGCGGTTTAGTGCAATCCCAGTTTTCTTCTCTCTTTCCTCCCAAAGTGGGTGGCTGGTTGATTTCCAACCCAGACACGGTGTGCGCATCAGGGAGCTCCAATTATCAATACCCCGGGCCTTTGCCTCTGCCAGCCCCACACACTCCCCACAGCTGCGAGCGATATTCGGCGCTGCGAGGGCATCGGGCTGCTCCGTACCCACCTTCCTACATGCAGAGAAACCACTCACCTACAGGTACAACCCTACTGCTGCTTTGCTTCCAGGGAACAGACACTCTTACTTTTCCATCTTTTTAGTGAATAGTTCTGTTTTTAACTTTCTTTTGTAATTTCTCAATGCGAAGTTTTACCACTAAGTATTTTGCTTTCCAGAAACAACCCCAAGGATGCTCCAGAAACAGTCTCTGAAGGTCAACATATGACGTATTCTCACTGTAAGGTTTTTATTCATGCCAGCTGGAAGTTTTGTGTGGTACGATAGGTGCTGGGAACCTGGGACCTGCTCAACTCAGTCATTCACTGAGTCCTGAATTGTGTTCATGGAAAGGGACTCTTTACAAAAATAAAAAATAAAAAAGAAGATTGAAGAAACCTCACAGGAGGAAATAATGGGACAGTTTCTGCAGGGGGATTATTTTCCTTATCATTCATTTTTCAATCAATATTGAAAGAAATCTAGAATCAAAAGGATGTACGATATTTTTTTGTCCTTGTAACAGTGAATATTTGTGTCATTATAAAATTACCTTTCATTGCTGAACAGGTAAAAAAAGGGGGGAAGAACAGAGTTTGTTTTAATGGTGGTCTGTTTTTCTTTCATTTGTTCTTTGATGTTTGTGACATTTTCTGGTAGTTGTTTTTAGGTCTTGTTTTTAGGGTTGGTGGTTTTGGGGTTTTTTTATGGGTGGTTTTTTGGGGTTGGTGTGGGGTTTTTTTATTGTCAGTTGTTCCATAAACCAGCATTTTGGAAACTGCTTGGTGTTTCTGAGGCACAGCTCATTCTGCGAGAAGGCTTGTTGCTTTATTGTATTGCAGCGGTTTAGTGCAATCCCAGTTTTCTTCTCTCTTTCCTCCCAAAGTGGGTGGCTGGTTGATTTCCAACCCAGACACGGTGTGCGCATCAGGGAGCTCCAATTATCAATACCCCGGGCCTTTGCCTCTGCCAGCCCCACACACTCCCCACAGCTGTGAGCGATATTCAGCGCTGCGAGGGCATCGGGCTGCTCCGTACCCACCTTCCTACATGCAGAGAAACCACTCACCTACAGGTACAACCCTACTGCTGCTTTGCTTCCAGGGAACAGACACTCTGCCTGACTGCCCCTTGCTTTAGGTTAGCACTAGCATCAAAACAAGCAAGAGCTGAGGCTCATGAAAGAGCATGATGAGTGTCTCTTACAATCTGCACTGAACTCTGCACGCACAGGGTATGTTTAAGGCAGCAAAATAAGACCTACAAAGACCTGGGTGCACTGTAACTGTTAATTATAAATCAGAGGGAATGACCTTGCTTAAAGTCCAGGTCCCAATTAGAGCATTGCAAGCCTTCTTTCAGCGTCATGCCACGAACCGTTGTGCTCTCATGTCGAAGCAGACCCTAGGAACACGGCAGGAGCTGACTTGAGCTGAGGGCATTTTGGTATTCCCAGAACATCCGTTGAGTTCCTTTCACTCTCTAGATCTGGATGCAGAGTTACAGGAATTGATTCTACTTTGATCAAAAGAAATTAGCCGAAAACAAAAGTAAGGATAAAGTAATCTGCTCGCTAATTATAATTTAGCAAGGAATCCTGTCTAGCAGAAATACTTAAGCTCAAGTTATAAGCAAATCTGCTTCAAAACATTGCCAGTCATATGGCAATTATCATTAACGAACTTGCAGAAATGCATATCCTATCTCTATCATGCTGTATCTTCTCATATATCCCACCTGAAATTACAATGGCACCTTGCTACTCTCTTAATAAACACATTAATTTTGTCCTTTTTCCCATGATTAGGAACCTCACGATCAGATTGCTTCCTCAGGCCTACCCATATTCTGTTGCCTTAAGAAAATGTCTCTGCAATAGTCACTGAGGATTTGTTTCTTGCTCTTTTTTTTTCCCCCCCTCCCCAAAGTTAATTTGTTGGAGAGCCCCAGCAATAATCTTCAGGTATTTTCAGGACATGACAGCTGGACTTTGCCATCTTCTCCACATGCTAATTTGCTCTCAGTGCCACACACGAAGGGAGCTGCCAGCCCTGGACCCAGGTAAGGTTATGGGAAGACTGCTGGGATTAGGAGCAGTGGGGCTTCTAGGACTGCCCTGGTGATTCACTCTTTGTTCCAAGCTTTAATCAGCATCTAGGATTTGAAGCATGTCCTAAGTGCCCAACTCAAGATTCATGGATAAATCTTCCAACGAGCTAATTAATTCCTGCTCTGAAATCAATGGGAGCTTCATTTCTCCCCAGCACTGCTGAAAACCAGGGTCTTGGAACAGCCACAGAGAGCTCTGGTACCTACAATCTGTGAGCATTTTAAAGCCAAATTATTTTTTTCTATATATTCCTCACTAGTCTCTTGCATGGAATGTGAATCCTACTCCCATGCAGGGATGTAACAATCTAAATCATGTTCTGTTACAAAATATTGTTAATAGGGTAGTAAACAGTTCTAGGAATGGGTGAAATTTAGACCTAGAGAGTCAATTATCAAATATTTACCCTTCTTTTCCCAAAATAAATGCACACATTTCCTCTCTAATTTAGGTGCCAGGAAAATCCACTGCAATTCTTTAAAATTTGTAAGAATTAATGAAAAAGATCTTTAAATCTTGAAACCTCACATGTATTTGTACATTTCTCGCCATGCCTTTCTCCAAGGTCACCGGGTCTGATAGTCGCTGGTGGTTTTTTCACTTAAGATTTGCAAGGCTCATCTAGTTTAGCAACTTGATTTGGATAGCTGCCCTTTGGCAGATAACGCACATGTGGTAAGCCCTGTGCAAGGGAAAATGGTTTGAAATAAGTCATTCAACTTGTACTGCTTTTTTTCCAGCCACTACCCTTGCCTGTGGACAGTGAGCAACAGTGCCGTAAATGTTGCCAACCCAGGAAGCGAGGTGAACAGCAGCCCTTCAAGCATGTTCCTAAGGGGTAACGTCCCGTTACCCACTGCACCATCAGTCCAAATCCCTCTGCAGGGAACGGTGTCTGGCAGCATGGAAACACAAGGGGAAACTGCTCTGGCCAGACTGGCTGACTCTGCGTGGACATCCTCACACTCCTTTTAATGGCCGGGCAGCTCAGGAGGGGAGCTCAGCCAAACAAGACTGACACAAACGCCAAACAACCCCTAAAACTGCAGCCCAGAGCAGGGATGTGTATGCAGAGAACGGAATCCATCAAGCATCACTTTCCATAATGTACCTCTTGTGTGCCAGAGAAGCCAAAATGCATCCTGCAAAGGCAGGAAATGTTATGGGAACCAGCTTATTAGTGTAACCTTTATGCATAATTCAGGATGATGTCCGGAAAGAATCTTTATCATTAGTTTTGCTTCTGTATCACATAAAAAAATGGTCAGAGACATGGGACTGAGTGCAGCAGCCACGGCAGCTGGACATCTGCATGTCATTTTAAAAGTCCTTTCTGTAACTAACAGCCAAGTCCAGGGGAATTTGTGAGCAAGTTTCCAACTGGTAATTTGAAGGGACAGCGCTGCTTTAAAGCCTTTCTGAATCTGTCACACAAAGGTTTTCACAATACCTGAAACTAAACCCTTCAGGGGATGAAATTAGTCTGACACCCTAATGCCACCTGCATACAGCATTCTCTGTCCCGTTGCCTTCTCCAGCTCCCGTTTGCTGTTTGTGTGCTATAGGGGTAATGGACACACTCAAGCTGAGAAAGCAGCTGCATTATAGCAGCAGCATGAAGGGCATTTGGTTTAGCATTTATAGTCTGACGTGATGGTCTTTGAAATGAGAAGTTCCAATGCTTTCTATATGTGCTATTTTTGAAAGGGTGGCGGGAAAAGAATTATAGAAAAAAAGATTCAGCTTGCATTTCCATTTTGCTTCAGGTATAGAGTACAAATAAAATATGAATAAATGGTCTGTTATCTCCTCAGTGCCTTTCCAAGGTGTAAACACACATACAGTATTGTTTACCTAACTAATTGCCTCTGAGCAATTTAAAGAAGCTCCAGCAGGAGCAAGTTGACAGAGACAGGCATTTCCTATTCCTTGGCCAGTGACTGGCTGTATGCTCTTGGGCACGGTATTTTGTGTCTTTGTACCTGTTCCCCCCCTCACCTTCTGTCTATTTCAGCTTCCTTTTTCAGGGTACAGCTTTTCCTATCCTGTGTCCAATATCTAGCATAGTGGAGGCCTGATTTCTGGTCTGGGACTTCTAAACACTGTGATGCAGATAATAACAGCCATCCCTCAATCTTTCTTGTCCTCTCATGTGCCTCCTCAGACAAGCCCTATCAACCTCTCAAAGAGTGCTGCCATTTGGTCTCTTGCAGGGGTAAAGAAAAAATTGCAAGCTAACTCATGTAGATGTGTCTCTGTATAATGAAATGCCCAGCAGCAATTCAGGTCTGTTTACAGTCATGAGCATTGACAGGGGCTGGATAGATAGATAGCCCCTGAAGAGGAAATCCTCAGCATAGACATAGAAGAGGATTCTCCAAAGCTCCTGAGAGCTGGTGTCTCTACAGAGGTATTTCTGCTTCTGTCAGATACAGCAGATTCCCTTTGTGAGTACTCATTTATTGCATATAGGCTCTGGGAGCTGCATTCTATTTTGTGCAGACGTCAGGGCAGCAGCAAGAAGCACATTTTCATTCAGGCCATCAAATGTGCATCTGGCTGGTGAACTCAGCGAGCTCCTCTTTCATATTCTATTACCTCGGGCCTGAACCATCCCCTTAAGGTGCTCTCAGTGTTATGTATTTTATGACTTCCCCATCTGGCCCCATTGCTGCAGGCAAGACAATGTGCCAGGATGCACTCAGTAACGGTGTTAGTTGTACTGACTTGTGCTGCTATCCCCTAAAAGCAAAGTAATGAAGTTGCCTTGGATGTGCATTTTTATTAATAGAGGCCTTGGTCAAGCAGGAGCTAATAGAGTGCAGAAAGCTCTGTGACCTGCTATCACTCTAATCCTTGACAGTTCTGACTGTAAATCTGCCTTTCCACGTTCTGTCAAAAGCCTGGTGAGGAGTTTCTCAGTGTTATATGACTCTGCCTTGCAGCCAGAGATGTAAGTAGGTGTTTCCCTCAAAAATAGCTCTACTTTACACATGAGGTTTATTAACTAACTTATGCTACCCTCTTCTGGCTGTTCAGCTCCCCACACACACACCACATGCTGAGTCTATGCAAGATGGCTATCGATGCTAAAAAAAGGAAAAGTGGTGATTTTTCTACGTTACAGGACTTGTTATGCTTCCTTCACTGTTAATGAGTTGGAAAATTTCTTAGTTTTTCTATATACTGCATTACAGTAACAGAAGAGTGATTATAAGGTGTTACATACACTGCATTCTTATTTCACAAATAAACAATCTAGGAAAAAATCTAATTAGCTTTCCTGCTAGGAAAGGACAGGATTGAAAGGATAAAAGGCAGAGTAGTTTTTCTTTCCTATCCCTGTAATAGTCTCATGTCACGAAGGCAAAAAGTTCTGGGATTCAGAAAAAAGCTAAGTTTTTGTCATTGCAGACCATCTGATTTAGCCAAAGCCTGAGAAATTACATGGAGGGATAAAAATACCCTGGGCTTGCTCACTACCTTTACGTTTTGTTACTTTGGTAAAGGCTTTGAGAATTGGTATCTGACTTCTAAGGAGCAATGGGAGCACTGAAGAAAGCTTTTGCCACTTGTTGACAAGAAAAGCTGCTGGTTTAACTTTGCAGATCTGCTTTCCCAGCACAGTTGAGTTCCCTACAGCGCAGTAACAGGCTGGGATGCTAGCTGCACCCTTTTCCCATGGGAGGCAGATTCCCTTAAACTGTATATAAACCATTCCCCTCCTGATAATTATTATTGTACATCTGGTTTTGCAACTATAGTGCCTTTGTTCCCCAACAGATTTCTGCTTGCCATTATTAACCATACAATAATAATTTCTGACAGAATATTTCACCGGTTGCTATAAGCAGTAACTGAAATCGCAGCAAGAGAAGAAAGCAAACATGCCCCACCATCCCAGTTTTCATGTGTCCTGACAAAGTCACTTCTTGATTTTGTGGAAAAGAAACACATTAAGAGACTGGAAGAGCTCTTTTGAGGTCTTCATGGTAAATATGCTACCTGGTATTAATGACAGTTCATGTATTTCAACTTAACTCGATTATGGAGTCTCTTGGCCATGAAACACAGGAGGTTTTGTGCTGACTGAAGAGCAGCGCTGGGCGCACGGGCTGTGAGGCAGCCATGCCCTACCTGTACCTGCACCCGTCCAGCTGCTCACCTGCACAGCTGGGAGTGCAAGAACTTGGGGCAACATCTCACAGAATCACAGAATTGCCTAGGTTGGAAGAGACCTTTAAGATCATCTAGTCCAACCATAAAAAAAACCCAACAAAATCGCACACCCCACACCAAAACCCAAACAAAACACACACACCAACACTAAAACATATTTCCAAGCGCCATGTCATAGAATCATAGAATCATTCAGGTTGGAAGAGACCCTTGGGATCATCGAGTCCAACCATCTACCCTACTCTACATAGTCCTCCCCTAAATGTCAATTCACCTTTTGAACATCTCCAGGGAATCGCCAGGGATGGTTCATCAAACACTTCCCTGGGCAGCCCATTCCAATGCCTGACAACTCTTTCAGTCAAGAAGTTCTTCCTAATACCCAACCTGAACCTCCCCTGACGCAACTTGAGGCCATTTCCTCTTATCCTATCACCTGTAACTTGGGAGAAGAGACCGACCCCCACCTCTCTACAGCCTCCTTTCAGGTAGTTGTAGAGAGCGATAAGGTCTCCCCTCAGCCTCCTCTTCTCCAGACTGAACAACCCCAGCTCCATCAAGACTTACTCTTCAGACCCCTCACCAGCTTCGTTGCCCTTCTCTGGACCCGCTCCAGCACCTCAATGTCTTTTTTGTGGTAAGGGGCCCCAAAACCGGACACAGTACTTGAGGTGGGGCCTCACCAGTGCCGAGTACAGGGGGACGATCACCTCTTGGGTCCTACTCACCACGTTGTTCCTCCATATAAATCTTCACAGAATTAGAGGGAAGAGCCATTTGTTTTCAGTTTCAGCAGGGCTTTAGCACGGTACCCAGCTACTGTATTGAGAGGCTGCAAGGTGGGTTCGTGTGACACCTCATATAACTGTATCCAAAAAAAAGAGGAGTGGGGAAAGGATTAGTAAAAACATAAGATCTAAAGGGTAGAAAATAACCCAAAACTTTAAGAAAAGCTGTTTTGCCTCCGATGCCGCAGTCTCTTCTCCAAGGTCCGCAGCAGTAACAGGGCCCACAGGGCCCTCCGTGTCCCCGCTCCCCCGGCAGGCCGACCGGCCGGGCGGGGAGGGACGCTGTCCCTGGCAGCAGCCGCTCTTTAACCCCTCCGGTGGCCTTCAGCGGCCGCTGAACTGGGGCTTCCCCTCAGCTTTCCCGGCACCGCCCGGCCCAAGCGCCTCTCCTGCGGCCATTTTGGGCAGGCGATGCCTCGGCCCCGTGGGGACGGGCGGTGGCGGCGGCTCCCCTCCTCCCCCGGCTGATACCGTCTGCGCTACCCGGCGTCCGGGCCGGTGTCCGGGCTGGCTCTGTGCGGCGTGGAGAGATCGGCAGCCTTTCCTGGGGCAGCAGCAGGCTCCCAAGGCACTGCCGGCCCCAGGCCCAGGCTGAGGCAGGTATCTTTACTCTCAGGCTTTTCCTTCAGGGTTTATTTTCCTGGCGCTGGGGCAGGTGTCCTCCCAGGGAGGCCTGTGGAGAAGCTTTTCCCTCCGAGGGTGGCCCGCAGCTCCTGGGGTAGCTCCTGTTTTAAGCCTGCAAGGAGGGCTGATGCCTGTGGCATGGCAGGTGGGCCTAGCAGCCTGACTAGCCCCATCCATTGCCAAAAATCACACCTCCTGTGCTTCCCTCTCTCCTTGCTGGGTCCCTTTGTGCCACAGGTTGTTCCAGCCCTCATGCCTCACCTCACATGCCTGCGTTCACCACAAAAGAGGGGCTAGATGGCTTCTGATGTTCCCATCCACGACTGTGGAGATTAAAGGGAATGTCCCTTAGCTCCCTGAGAGGCAGAAAAGCAGAAAGCAGGTAAACACCAGTGTCCTGAAGCCCCCAGCAGAACCCAGACACTTCGTGCTGAGCCATCCCTGGGTCCCCATCAACACAGGCATCTGTGCCTCTGTTGCCACTGGAGAACAAGCAGTAGGTAGCCTCCTCAGAAGCAAAATTTCCCCCTTCACACCCTTGTCCTGCCTGTTCCCCCCCCAAGTAGGCTGTAACCTGCCCTCCCCAGGAGATCCTGCCTCTGCACTTGCACTGGACGCCATGTTGCTGCTCACCACCCCTGTGGGTCTGCCCGCTTCACCTCTCACAGCAGGCTTGGCCAAGGTATTTCTGAGTTCTCAGCTTATCAAGCGCTCTCAGGCTTACAAATTTTGGGGTGTTTTGGGGATTGTTCAGTGAGGAGGTCGTCCCAGCTGCGGAAATGCTTTAGGATGACTGCCCGGTTTTTCCTAATATGTACTGGTGCAAAAAACAGGCATTTTGAGAAGGCTGGGTGTTTGACTAGGCACAGGATAAGTCCCTGCTGCATGGCAGAGTTCACCCAGGTTTGTAGTGAACAGAACAAATCAAAATGCCACGGCCTGGTTCCCAAAACACTTCCTAGGCATGGTTACATCTGTTTGTAAAGGCCACTTTTGCCAACAAAACTCTGCAATGCTTTTGGCTGGAGCATTGGCTCAGCACCAGCGGAGGCAGAAGGGTGCTCCATAGCTAATCTTTATGCTCCATATCTATGCTTCTCCACAGCTAATGTCTGCTGGGAGGATCTTACTTTCTCATCCTCTCTGTGACTCACACTGAACTGTTTTGCTTGCTTTGTGTCCTCTGCGCACACATACTATCTCAGCCACAACACTGAGGGAGTTCAGGAAGTCAGCAGTAGCTCTGGTGAACCATCTGCCCGTCTGTCCATCCATCCATCCATCCATCTCTTCTCCTGTTGGAGAGATGGCCCTTGAAAGGCCCACTATATGCTGTACTCTTTGTAACTTCTGGCCTTGATCTTTTGTTTTTCAAGGTGTCTTTTAAGGATCAGTTTATGGTAGTACGTGCTGTCCTATAAGAGGACATTTGTATATTGCAGTTTAGAGATATTTTGCTATAATCTGTGCGTGTTCATCCTTGCTTTCCTGCTGCTTTCCTCTTGCTTTCCCAGTGTGGGCTCTCCACAATAGTGCAACAGTCACATTAAGGTACCCTGGACTGAGATCTGGATTTAATTTTTTTTTTTGCATCCTACATTTCTGGAGTATCTACAACTTTGTGTTCAATACAGACATGAACTATTTTTGTAAAATATGGATCATTATTTGACTCTGAAATGCCATGCGGCTTGCAGGGTATGCAGAAGAAGTTTGCTTCTGTATTGATTCAATCAATCACTGGAGCAATCACAGATTGTCTGAGGAGATAGCAATTTTCTGAGTGGTAGATCAGTTTCCACAGTCCTAGCCTTTTAAGAAAGTTGTGTCACATCTTCTGAATCTGTAAAAAAGACTTGGTAGTGTCCAGAAAACTAGGCCTAGCTGCAATATTTCCATTTTCTCCTGTTTTTTTTGACCTATTCTACTATGAAATGTCAATTCTCTGACTCTGCTGGCTGGAATTTAGCAAATGCAGAAATAGGGAGAGAACAGCTGGTAGTAAAGCTAACAACACTTTTAAACTTAGAAAAATCTGAAATGTTGTGCTCTTAGAAAGTATTTATGTCAGTTTAAACTTAACTGCTACAGTTTGTAAATGCCGAGGTGTGACATTGAGTACTTGGTTCAGCACTGGTGTAGTTTTGTCCTAAATCTGGTTCTGGGTTCTCGTCCTCGGGCAGATCCTCTGTGCAGCTCCCCTGCGTTCTGTGTTTCTGTTTGCTCTCAAAATGAGCATAGTAACAACTGATAATATTTAACCGTTTTTATATTTTATCCATACAAACTGGTTATACAGGTACGTAGGTTAAAAATAATCCTAATGGCTGTAATTCCACCTAATGGCTGTAGCTATTGTGTGTCATAGTCTGCTAGGCCTGCAGCAACAAAAAGTAACAGTCCTTACCACAGAGCTGCTAATGCTTGCTATATGGTTTGAAGGTCTCTCATTAAGATGTTATTGAAACATAAAGAGTGAGTGATTTTTATGGTGAGTTGAAGGATACGCTCAGTTTTTAAATGAAGAATTGATGGGGAAAGAGTGAACTAGGAGAAGATGTGAATTATCTGGACTGAATGCCTATGGTTTTCATAGACTTTCTGTGGGACTTTGCATAAATGACTTAACAGCCTCGTTGGTCAAGTGCCTCTTTTTTGTCTCAGGGGCAGTGTTGTATGAGGCAGTTTCTCATCTGAAGACTTGGCATTTTGCCTTTCTCTCAACATCTGTAGTGGAAGACCTGTGGGGTAGGAGTTTCACTTCCTGCACGTACATAGAGCACGGCAAAATGAGGCCTTGTCTCGCTGGAGCCTTTTGGCATACTCTTAGGCATAAAAATTAGAGAGCCTTGAGTGTTTGTACAGGTATCACCTGTGGAGACAGCAGTCAGGAGTGCTGTGGTCCTGGTATTCTAAAACCTGTGAGCCGAGTTCCGAATAAGACATTGTTGGTGTTCCCAAAATACAGCCTGACTCCTAGAAGGAAGCAGTCTGTTTAAGAATTCTGCAGTTCTGGATGATGCCACAGAAAGTCTTTTATAATGTTTGAGAAATCTGTTTCCCAGGCTGTACCTTTGCAGTGAAATCGAGCTAAAGCTGTCTTCTGTCTTTCTAGGTGGCTCTCTGAAAAATCAAGAAAACTCCCACATAATTCACCTCACCTTAACTTTTGTGACAAACCTGAAACTCAGACCAGATTTAGACCTGGACCAGGACAGACTTGTGGGCTTTGCGAATTGCAGAGATCTTACCTCTCACCCATGAGCCCGGGCTGGGCACTGCCCGTGCAGCACATGTAGTGTTCAGAGGGAAGAGTGGTGTTTGCTCTACAAACACAGTAAACTGGGAATCCCTGCATGTGAGCAGGGGCAAAGCTGTATAAGGCACTGGTTTTTCTGAAGCTACCCACAGGCTCTAGGGATCTGCAGGGTCACAGGGTGGTGGTACTTCTTTCCTGATCGCCTAACTGCATGGCCGTCAGCTTGTTCATTGGTGCAGAAGTTCAGGAGAGTACTCAGTCTAACAGAAAGCTGGCATCGGACAGGTCCTGCTCTATATGAAGTAACTCTAACTTGGCAGACTGAAGGGCTGAGGTGGCTCTCCTGGGCATGAGGGAGCCAAGTTGTTTAGGGGCAGGCTTTCAGCTACTGTGAAATTCCTCTGTGCCATTGGAATGGGTTTCACCAGCTGAGCATCTTCCTTTGAAACCCTAAAGTCTCCAGACTAAGCAGTTTTAGTCCTAGGACAAGCTGTGTGCGTATGTCTGCATGTGTGCCTGTGAATACTTTGTATTTGTAACCTTCCCATTACAGTAGCTGGCAGAGAGGAAACTGCCCTTGTTCTCTATCTGATATGTCTGAATGTCCTCAGGTCCTTGCTGTCCCCTGCTATGAAACTTCCTCTCCGCACAAGTAAATATCCAGACAAAAAATCAATTTCTGTAATGTATGGTGGTCATTTGAACCAATTTTGCCCTGAAAAGTCAAATGTCCAAAAGGGACACATTGCTTTTGATCTACTCTGTCAGCATACAATAAAATGTTTCATCCAGATTTATTTGAATCTTTGATTTCAGTCACCAAAAACTGACCTTTTTTTTTTTTTTGTCATTGCTTATAGCAAGAAATTTAGTTTCTGGAGCCTTTAAATGTTTTAAATAATTTCTGTGTTAGAAGGGTTGATTTAAATAGTCAACCTAGGAATGTGGGGATTGGCAGGGAGCTCTAGGAGCATGCTCTATTCCCCTGCCATTGGAAGGAAAACAAAATTCATTTTATAAATGGATCAAGCTTTCTTGGAATATTAATTGAGGCTTAGGACCCAGTGGCCCAGTGAGAAGGCTGACATTTAGAGAGCTTATTTCCAGTCTAAATGTGTTTATGGTTAATTAGTAAACATTAGTTCTTGGGCTGGCATTGTCCCTTAGCTGAAATTATTAATTTATTCTTTTGGTTTTTTGCGGTGGGTTTTGGGTTTGAGGTGGGTTTTTTTTTGTTGTTTGGTTGTGTGGTTTTGAGTTTTTTTTGGTGGTTTTTTTTGTTTTGTTTTGTTCTGTTGTTGGTTTTTTTTGAAACTGCTGCACTTAGCAGCACTTCATAAATTGCCCTCCTAAGACAGTTTCACATTATGCCTCATTTGATCTTGTGTCTGTTGAAAGAGGAGATGCTCAGTTTTCCCTCATCTGCATATTCCTGCTGCTTCCTTTGTCCATCCTAGCCCTGCCGCAGCAGCAAGGCGAGCAGCATCGGCTCCTCACTCACTCAACGCAAGGGCATCAGTGCCACTGTGGGACTGGGGCAAGCAGGATTATCCTAATCATGGCAAGCTGATGTTAGTGATGCCATGAAAGGCCGAAATCAATTTTAGGTCAGATTAAATGTATTTTGAAACATAGAATCATAGAATGATTCGGGTTGGAAGGGACCTTAAAGATCATTGAGTTCCAACCCCATCTGCCATGGGCAGGGACACCTCCTACTAGACCAGGCTGGCTAACCAAGCAAAGGTTTGGTTTAATTTCACCCCCCCCTTTCAGGTATTTGGTTTTCTGTCGCCGTGTTCATCTTAGAGCTCTTTTCTGTGCTGACTCAGTTTAAATTCATCCATCCTGAACTTGGTGAGCAGAGCTGTCTGCAGTATTTCAGAGGCAGTCTTACTAGTGTCTTGTACAGTGCCACGCAAACTACCCTCTTTCTCCTGGAAATACTTCAACAAATTCATCCTATGATCATACTTGCCTCTATCACAGAAGGTAAGCTTTCATTTTGGGCAGCACCGATGCATGAGGCATGACCTTTATTTCCCGTTACTGCTCCAGGGATCCTATGATTCAGGGCTCCTTGTACCTTTTACAGCGTTGTATGAACCAGGCTACTTGCTACTGTGAGATTTGCTTTGTTAAAATATTGGTGCTTCCAGAAAAGCTGGAGCAGAAGAAAATCTTGAATAAGGGAGCAGATGCATTGTTAGCAATCCTGGCAGTACTTTCACTGACTTAATAGGGTAAGAAGTCAATAAAGCTAATTTGTCCTCTCACACAACGTCTGGCTGACTAAATAAGGACCTTACACAAAATCTGATGTCTAATGACTGTTGAACATGTGATTCATCCCTAATTTCAGTATGAAAATAGGAAAACAGTGGGGAGAGGAGTGGGAAGTAGGAAATGCACAACCTCCACAGTGTATTTTATACCGGATATAATTTCAGCTAGGCCTGTGTTTCACCCAACTGACAGAAAAAGCTTAACCACTGCATCCCGTGTTGTAAGGAGGTAGGTGATGTGTGACTTGAAGAAGAAAGGGGGTGCAGTCTCCTGCCATAAATAGCTAATTAAAAGCTATCATCTTGCATCAGACAGCAGTGGCAGCTGCCTAATTGGATGTTAAAAATATCCCTGCCAGTCTTTGAAAAGTACATGTTTGCATGGTGGTGAGATAACTGGTACTTTGGCCTTTGTACAGGGTGCAAGAAACCAGGGGCTGATGTCTGAGCTAATGTCTGAATGTGTAATGGCTGCTTCCTCTTGCTGCACAGGCTTCACATCCCCAGCATCTGACTCATCCTGAGGTCCTGGATTTTCAACAGAAAGCCAGCTCATTTCTACATCTCTTCTCCTTCAGAATTATATCCTGACTTTGCAAAAGGCTTATTTTCAGGGTAGCTTCTTTTTCTGGTGCTATTTTCTTTTTATTTAATTAGGAAGGGGTGAAGCTGGTCTACAGATCAACGGTGGTCCTGAAGTGTAATTGCATGGCACAGCCCCCTGTACAGTTTGCACAGTCCAGAGCAGAGGAATTCTTGTCTTTGTGATTGCCTATTAGTGCCAGCAGCCCAGATTTGCTTTTCAAAAAGAGAAAAGAAAACAGAAATAAGGTGTGGGTGAGGGGGGAGGACCCAAACAAAGCCAAGCCAGGGACACCTTAATAGGTGAGGTTTTTTTTCCTTCCTTTCTGCCCTGCAGTAAGTTGCTGGTATATTTTTTTTTTCCTCACAATCCAGCAGATGGTGTTAGATGGCTATTTAATGACTCGCATGGGTCTGAAAGAAGATCTCGTTGGTGATAGAGCTAAAAGAACGCAAGAAAAAAAACAGTTTTGCAGGGATGTTCAGTGAATCTGAAAGCTGTGATAGGCTCCTGTTTTAAGCATCTGTGTGTATGCTTTCAGCTTACTACTAGCAGGGGGTGGGGAGCTTCATAGCTGTAGTACTCGATCTGATTCGAGGCTTCTGTGACATCCATCATACTTCTTCCTTCAAGGGTTTAGGCATGTTTGAGTCCAGTGGAGCAGAATGAATATAACCACCGACCCCCGCTGCACACTTCGGGGTTGGAAAGTGTATAAATTATTTTTGGTATTTATTTTTTAATTGCGTTTCTTCCGTTTTAATTGCATTTCTTCCTTGCATGCACCTGAAGAGGGAGAGTGAAGCAGTATAAATTCTCTGCGGTTCATTGCTGTGACAGAAGTACTTCCTAAATCACACTGTCCATGCAAAGGAAAGAAGTGAGGTGGAATGGATAAAATGTGTACTCAGCAGGTTGTGTACACAGCCCAGCCAGGTGAAAATAAGACATGAGTTTCTTACTGCTTTCTGTTAGCTTGTGCGAGGAATGCACTGGGTCCTGGTCAAGCTCCTAGAGAACAAGTGTCTGTCTGCATTGCTGATCTGGATCTATTGCAGATGATATTACCAGTAGAAACTGATAAGTGTGAAGTGAAGAATACCTCTGTGTGGGTAATCAGCTGTGGGGGAAAAATCAGCTCGAATACACAGATAGATAGATAGATACGCACACACTCGGGCTGTAATTTTCTACCATTTGGGAAAGATCTTGGGGTTATTGTAGATATTCATAGACTGTCTGGCTGGTGCACACCAGTTACAAAGTTAGGAACTGTAGGGAAAGATTGATAATCAAACAACATTCTGTAACCATATAAGTGAAAGATGTAACCCATCTCAAATACTGTAGCCAGTTCTAGTAACTCTACCTCAAAAAGAAGTGCTAGAAAAAAATATGGAAATAGGCAATAAGCATAGTCAAAGGCATGAACTCACTACTACGTGAAGAGGGCATAAGTGGTTTGACTCTTCACCCTGGAAGAGAAGGGACTGGGGTAGGATATAGGGGAGTGTTATAAATGGTATGGTAAAGATTAATAAGGAAAGACTATTGCTATTTGTTGAAACTGGAGGCAATACCTTAAAAGATTGTTGTTGTTTTTAAACTTGCTGGTTCCTGTAGTGCATAACAAAATTGTGGTGCTTGTTGTAACTTGATTTTACTCTTCTCTTTTACTTTTTTGTGGAAGTTGGAGAAATAAATGGATCCAAAAATAGTTTGGACAAATTCAGAAAACCTCTTGCTAGCTGTAAAGCATGACTGCAGGCCCAGGCAATACGACATGAGAAGAGTCAGCCTACACATTCCCTTTTTAGTCTTTTGCCAAGCTTAGTCTTTGCTGGCAGTTCCTGGTAGGTCACCTTTAGGTCTGTTCAGTGGTTACTCTAGGTGGCTACTGGAAATGAGATTACATACTTCAGTGATGGACTCAAGTGGTGGAGTCCTGTAGGTATGCTGCTGTAGGTCTACAGGTAGGCTACTGTACCCTGTCATTCAGAGAGTTGCTTATAAAACTCAGTCCAAATCTGCTTCTGCCTTTTTAGCAGCCTTCATTGTGGACCCCAGGGCTGGGTCCAAGTGTGCTGGTAAGACTCACCTTAACATCAAATGGTTAACAGACTGACATGGAAAATCATCAGCAGAACAGGCTTGACATGCCAGTCAGGGGCATAATTTATACAATCCCAGGATTATTTTTTTTATAAAGTGACAGCTTTTAGTGATAGGATAATGTATTCTACTTAGTAGAATTATTCCTGAGCAGTCACTAAAAATAGCAAGCACTAGGGTATACACATGTACTGAGCAGAGGCACAGAAAATAAGAGAAAGGTAGAGCAGCGTGATGACTTGTCTAGTGATAGACTGCAGGAGTGGTATTTTTTGGGAAGCTTTTTTTTTTTTTTAAGAGTTATCCCTCTGACACATCAGGGAGCTGGTTTCTGTACTGTAGTCCATGCGAAGTAGTGCATAAATCCACACCCAGTAATGAGAGTAATTTATATTATGAAATATAGTCTTAGAGCATCCCAAAGCAATTTACAGACTACTAACCACAAAGGAAGCCTTGTCAATATGTGATGTGGGAGGATGAGTTATCCCTAAGTGTGACCAGTCCTTTGATAGGATGCTGACTGGAAATCATGTGTCCATTCTGGCCTTGGTGGAGGGGGGGGAACCCCAAAACCAAACCAAACCAAACACCACCCACCCTCAGGAAGCCTTACTTCCTATTTTCTGGTATTCCTGGCCAGCTTGCAGTATCCTTTAGAGGAGGGAGGGCTGTGATTTTGCCTCATGTCCTGAGTTTTCAAAGGGGATTTGCCTTCCACCACATCTTTCCTTTTGTGGGATTGCTGAAGAAACAATAAAGGAAAAAAGCATGTAAGGAAAAGCTTCTGGTTAGTGCATCTCAAAGCTCTTGCTGGTTTGAAGCGGTATGTTGTGGCTAGCAGTACTTCTTTGATGTCTGATATACATGCAATTCTGCATTGCAGATCTGATATAGATGAGCTGGCTGAGTATGCAATATACTGTGCTTGGGCACTAAAGCTATCTTCTTAGGCTTGCTGAGCTCTCAGTTACTTCTTAAAAATCTTTTCACTGCTTTCATCCCTTCTGATTCGTGTCCATAGATGCAGTCCTTGGTGGAAATGGACTCATCCTCAGACATGCAGTACAATAATTCTCTTAAGATACTGGGTTTTTGTTGTTTTGGTTTGGTTTTTTTGGGTTTTTCTGGGGATTTTTTGTGGTTGTTTTTTTTTTCATTCTGCTAGTGTCCGTTTAGCTCATCAGTTTGTGAGGAAGCTGTGTATGTCCCCTTCCTACGTCGGCTGAATGGGGGCAAAGGATTTCAAAATTTGGCAGCCAAGAAGGTGCAAGTTCATGATTAACTGTTGCTGTGGTAACACATCCTCACTGTCCCTGGGCTGAGTTTTCATAGTAGGTGCTAACATTAGAAATTATTAAGCTGGACTGGGAGCTGTGTTAGTGGCAGAGAACTGCAATTTGGCATTAACCACTTAAAGTGTGTTAAGCAAAGACATCTGGTACTTTTGCAGATGGCTCTGAGGATTGGTGAAGGGATAATACAGCATTTAGGGGGGGTTGGCTCTTCAGTGGTCCAGACAGAAAGTGTGGGTATGCAAGTGCAACAATGGACAAAGTCCACAGGCTTTCCTTCACCTTCCTAGTGACAGTCTTAGGAAAAAGTCCAAGGCCTGGTGAAAGAAATTGACGTGCTTCAGATATGTTCAAAATCCTGCTTTCCTTGTCAATGACCACTAACTGGGCAGTGCCGGGAACTGACTGGTACTGTCCATACTGACACAGTCATCAAAGTCATCACAGTTTGCTCTATATTTAGAGGCCAACTAATCTTTAGGATGATTTTACCTTACATTGAAGTTGCACACACAGTTTGCTCTATATTTAGAGGCCAACTAGTAACATTAAAACCGTTATTTAATGAATAAATATTCTCTCTGGACTGAGAGAACAGCATGCATTATTCAGCTGGTGGATGGTGGATGGTGGACAACACCTGTATGGTGGATGCTTGTTTGTGTTTTGGTATTCATTCTCAGATGAAACTCAGATTAACTTCATTGTATTTACATTCAGTTTTAATTTCTGGTGCACATGCAGGGATGCCCTGCCCTTATGTCATCTTCCTAGCATGAAGAAAGGTTTATTTCACCAAATTTTTTCCTGTTTTTCTTTTCATATGAAAAGGTGTTTGTTATTTCTATTCATATAGCAGCTCTGGAGCTTAAGAGGTCTAATTTTTCGAAAATATTTCCTATTTTCAGAATGAAAGAAATCATATATCCTTCTGTTACTATATGAAGTATTTATTTTCCTGGTGATAGCTGTGGATTTTGTGGGTTATAAGCTTGGATTTAAGAATAAACTTCTTTTTTTTTTTTTAATGACCTGTTTTCTGACTGCTACTCCATCCTTTCTCGCATGAAGCATGTTTTGTTAATATAAAATACGATTTCTTCTGGACTCTTGATGTCTTAAAATGCTCACTCCTCTTGTAGCGTGCATGCAGTATCACATCAGTGCACCTTAAATGGATAGATTTTTCCTGGTGACTTCGTACAGGGCTTTCAGAAGTTCCAGATATGGCAATTGCTATATGATGTTGGATCCTATTCTATTTTTAGGAGCTGTTGATTTTCTGTGAACTTCTGGCACCAGCAGCTTTTGCTTGAAGAATTTTACTCTCTGTGATTTGGTGTCTTGAGAATTGAACCACTGATGGAGGTTGTTTGCAAACACTGTCAGTGTAACCCTGCAGACCTTCCATATGACCATTATTGAAAAATACATACATTTTGAGGGAGCACTTAGGTCAGGGTGTGGTCTCACAATATAGTTCTTAAATAGTTTAGCTCCATATTTGAGCCAAATTTCAATCTGGAAATATTGGAGTGGGTGGGGATTACCTTTCTTGCAAGTGTATGATGCAGCCTGTCTGTTCTGCATGTTGTAATAATCTGCTTGTGGCTACCTTCACATGATAGCATCAGCTGATGGATCTTCACCCGCTCCTCAACAGGATGAGGAGAAAAGAGCTAATAAACCATTTTTACCAATGCTACGGGAAGCTAAGCTATTTCTCCCTCCTTTCCTCATCTGGGGCAAAAGGATGCAGCTTCATTCTAGAAATCACTGAGGTAGCTAGCATAAGGAAGGCTTCTCACCACTGAAATCCTGTCCCTTTGGCAAGGGTGTGTGAGGTTTAGCTTTTGAGACTTAAACTCTGCAGTGTTCCTTCAGTTCTGCCCTCAGGCTTTGAGTTATCTGGCAACATGTTAAGGGAATTTAAAGCATGAAATGAAATGTGGGTAAATGGCAAAACCACTTGATGAGTTCAGGAAGGGAGCCAGCATTCACTTTGTCCTTACCTGATCTCTTATCACAAACAAGAAAGTACTGTTGACAACTAGAGATTGTTCCAGTGTCAGTGTAAAGTCCCATACTCCTCCCTCCTCTCTCTTCCTCCCAACCCTGGAAAAGAATATTGCAAATTAACTGAATTTGCAGATTGCTAACTAGTTCCTCTCTCCTCATTTTGCACCTGTTGGGAGGCCTGTGGTAAGGAGGCCACAGGGCTGTGCAAATTACTCTTCCTTGCAGGGAAGATGTCATCCAGGGAGTTGGGTAAATAGCTTCCATTTCATTTAGCTGTTTTTTTTTTTTTCTGCCCCAGTAGAGTGAAACAAGGAGGACTCAGAATGGATATAAGGAAGAACCTTTTTCCTGAGGGAACAGTCAGGCAGAGGAACAGGTTTCCCAGCAGGGCTGTGGTGGCTCCGTCCTTGGAGGTTTTGATGACGTGACTGGATAAAGCCTGAGCATCCTTGTTGGACCTCAAAGCAGATTATGCCTTGAGCAGCAGATTGGACTAGGAATCTCCTAAGGTCTCTTCCAACCTGTATTATTCTAGGAATACAGCCCTTCCCTAAGCCCCAGGCAGTGCAGTCATGTTTGCTGCAATCCTGTATGGACAAACAAGCTCCCAAATTCTCATTTGGGAACATTGCTCACCTGTACAAATTCATTGAGGATTTTAAATCATCTTCTCCTGGGATATATTCTTACTATTTAAAAGTAATATATATATAAAGATACTGCAGGGTGTATATATATTTTTTTTTTTTAAATCCCATAGGAATAGCTGGAGTGCATCAGCATGTGCTTGGCCTAGAATGAACTATTCCCACTGTGTTTTCCTGATCCTCACCAGTAGCTCTGCCTTGCCTCTGACAGACTTTCAGTTTTTGTCTACTTCCTAGCAGAACAGCAGCACTCTAATTAGAGTGTTGGATTTTGTACCAGTCATACTTTCATTCCCTTTGTGGACTTTCAAAGCAACATAATTGACATCAGAAATAGGGACATATACTGAAGGTTGTGTGCACAGGGAGTTAACACCAGTAATAATATTAAAACCATACCAGTGTAGTTCTCCTGGAGAACTCATTTGCAGGGGAGCCTGAAGACTTTCATACTTTTGAGTTTGATCTGAAGGGGCCCATTAGGTTTAAACTGTCCATGGTCAGAAAAGTAGTCCAGCATCTTCATAGGAGATCCAGAAAGCTCAGAAGCTCATGTTATCTCCTCAGCTCTATATGCCAAAGTGTGGGACCTGACAGACCAAATTATGTTTCATGTTTTGCAAGTCTTTCCTAGTCACTTCTGCTTTCCTTTTGCTATGGCCCCCTTGTTGGGTGGCTGAAGGGTTTGCTGCCATTCCCACCCTCCGATGACTGCTCTAGCTCAGGGATACTCAGCCTTTCCCGTACCACAGCCATCTTTTCACATGCTCACCCTCCCAGACCTTCAGGTACTATCTGCCCTTTGCAGACAGGACAGTCAGGGGACAGTTTTTCTCCTTTGTGTCTTCTCTGCTCTGACTTACAACAGTGTATTCCTTACGCTGTGCTGGTAGGAAACCTCAGAGCAGATTGGTTGGTTTTTGTTCTGAAAGTGTCACTGGGCTTGTGTATAAGATAGACTGGAATGCTTTGCTGAAAGCACTTTCACGGTGAGGATGCAGAAATTGTAATCCTTCCTGTGTCCGTTTCTTCTCTTGCTGCTCTGTATGGCTTGTTTTCATAATTTGATTATTGCATGATGCTGGAGAAGGAAAAGAACAGAACACTGTTCCTATTAGAGTTGCAACGGTTGGGAGATGGTCAGCAAGCAAGTCACGTTCTACGTGGTCAAAACCAAAAACTTTTTGAAAGATGACAGGAAAGATGGTTTTTGAAGCTATGGCTTCTCTGCACAAACCCGATTTTAAATAAAATGAATGTTGTTCTTACACAGTGATATGATATCCACAGGTAAAGAAGTGAAATGAAAAGAACATCCTACCATTCCCAAAACCAAATGCATTGGAGAAAAGTACAGCTCACCCCCTCTACCCATCACAAACAAATGCCTAAGCGTTGTGCCTACACTGCTCTTTGAAGATCAAGGCCAGTCTGGGAGGTGAACTGGAAGGCAAACTGCCTCCTGCTGAAAAGGCAGCCGTGTCTAGTGGGTGCTTTACAGCAAAAAAAAAA